>NW_028249864.1:0-81222 GCF_964263255.1 Lissotriton vulgaris | reverse complement strand
CAGCATGGTCGACGTGAGTCAGGACGCCGCACTGGTTACTATAAGAGCGGGCAGCATGATCGACGTGAGGCTGGGCACCGGACAGAGTCCTGCAGTCAGGTCGCCGCTCTGGTTACATAAGAGAGCACAGCATGATCAACCTGAGGCTGTGCACCGGACAGAGTCCTGCAGTCAGGTCGCCGCACTGGTTACTATGAGAGAGTGCAGCATGGTCAACGTGAGGCAGGTTGCTGGTAAGAGCGCTGCAGACAGGTCGCCGCACTGGATACGATAAGAGAGCGCAGCATGTTCAACATGAGGCAGGGCCCTGGTCAGAGAGCTGTAGACAGGTTGCCGCACTGGATACGATAAGAGAGCGCAGCATGGTCGGCGTGAGTCAGGTCGCCGCACTGGTTACTATAAGAGAGGGCAGCATGATCGACGTGAGGCTACGCACCGGACAGAGTCTTGCAGTCAGGTTGTCGCACTGGTTACTATGAGAGAGCGCAGCATGGTCAACATGAGGCTGTGCACCGGACAGAGTCCTGCAGTCAGGTCGCCGCACTGGTTACTATAAGAGAGCGCAGCATGGTCAATGTGAGGCAGGGCGCTGGCCTGAGCCCTGCAGTCAGCTCGCCGCACTGGTTACTAGAAGAGAGCGCAGCATGGTCAACGTGAGGCAGGGCGCCGGTCATAGTGCTACAGACAGGTCGCCGCACTGGTTACTATAAGAGAGCGCAGCATGGTCGACATGAGTCAGGTCGCCGCACTGGTTACTATAAGAGAGGGCAGCATGGTCAATGTGAGGCTGGGCACCGGACAGAGTCCTGCAGACAGGTCGCCGCACTGGTTACTATAAGAGAGCGCAGCATGGTCGACATGAGTCAGGTCGCCGCACTGGTTACTATAAGAGAGGGCAGCATGGTCAATGTGAGGCAGGGCGCCGGACAGAGTCCTGCAGTCAGGTCGCCGCACTGGTTACTAGAAGAGAGCGCAGCATGGTCAACGTGAGGCAGGGCACAGGTCATTGTGCTACAGACAGGTCGCAGCACTGGTTACTATGAGAGAGCGCAGCATGGTCGACATGAGGCTGGGCACCGGACAGAGTCCTGCAGACAGATCGCCGCACTGGTTACTGTAAGAGAGCGCAGCGTGGTCGACATGAGTCAGGTCGCCGCACTGGTTACTATAAGAGAGGGCAGCATGGTCAATGTGAGGCAGGGCGCCGGACAGAGTCCTGCAGCCAGGTCACCACACTTGTTACTATAAGAGAGCGCCGCATGGTCAATGTGAGGCAGGGCGCCGGTCAGAGCGCTGCATACAGGTCGCCGCACTGGATACTATAAGAGAGCGCAGCATGGTCCACGTGAGGCAGGGCGTCAAACAGAGCGCTGCATACAGGTTGCCACACTGGTTACTATAAGAGAGCGCAGCATGGTCATTGTGAGGCAGGGCGCCGGTCAGAGCACTGCAGACAGGTCGCCGCTGTTAGATTCCACGAAGCCCAAGCACTGCAGGAACGTAGCATGCACCAGTCCCTTCCCCGGCCCACAGGACACCCACAGGTAAAACTCTATGGGTGCACCGGTAGACCTGAAAAGAGGGTGGTAAGTTGAAAAGACACCAAGTCTTCCACCCTTGTTGGTACCGGGACCCGGCCTCCTTGATCTTTACACTTCTGCACCTAGGTATAAGCAGGACAGAACAATACCATTCATGTACACTGTACACCCATATATACAACCCCCTGTGACCACGCTTTAACAAACCCACAACCCTGCTCACCTGTGGCAAATGCAGGCTCTGCCTTGCAAAGAGATGGAGTACGGCAACTTCAATCAATATGTACTCCTGTAGCTGCTCTGGGATACTAGGCAGCAGGGGAAGGGGCCGTTTAGCGTAAGGTCCTCGCACCGAAAAAAGAATAATAAGGGGAAAAAGGTAGGCGCTAATGTGAAGCCTTTACCGAAAAAACCCCGTGAAAACTAAACAGAACAAGGAAGGACTAAAAACGGGGAGCCTTCCGTAGCGCTACAATCTCAGCGCGTTTCCAAAACAAACAGCCGCGGAGTGACCCGAAACGTCACTACCGCACACAAAGAGGCGAAGCGCCTTCAACACAGAGACGCGCTCGCGCTTGCAGCGTACCTCAGCACTTCAGCGTAGTAGACACGCTGTAGAGAACGGGAGCCCCCGAACCCTCAATAACTGCACACACAAGGTGCTGGAACAATAAAAGACAAGGGAAGACAACAAAGGGAAAATTACCTGGATACCTCTAACACTCTAATGACAGACAACACGCAACACAAAAAACGGGTCAAAAGCAAGGCAGGATCTGGAAACAAAAAGGGAAAAAGCCTCTACACGAGCCCGTGAGAGTGGAAGGGTCAACTACAAAGGATTAGGGGAGCAGAGAGGAGGCTCTGCTCAGCACGTTTCTGCAACCAACAACCAGGAAGGGAATCTAAACACTGGCAATAACGAGCACTGAGCCAAAGGTAGGACTAGTTTTTGTAACCCAATCCCCGGTCATGTGATGTAAAAGCATGGTCACAAAGAAGGGACTAGCCCGAATCCTAACAGTACCCCCCCCCAACAATCCTCCCCACCGGTCTAGGCTTGGAGGGATGTGATCTATGGAAGAGCCTAACCAACCGTGGAGCATGAACCCCCCCTGCCGGCTCCCACGTCCTATCTTCTTTCGTATACCCCTTCCAATCTACCAAGTAGAAAAGACGGCCCCGGACCCGCTTGGAATCAAGTATAGCCTGGACCTCAAATTCCTCTTGGCCGTCTACCAGGACCGAAGGAGGGGGTGGCAACACCTGGTCTGTCGGTACATAGGGCTTGAGCAGAGAGGTGTGAAAAACAGGGTGTACACCGTACTCCTGAGGTAGCTTGAGTTTCATCGCTACAGGATTGATCACCTGGACGATGGGATATGGGCCCACAAACCTAGGCTGCAACTTACGAGGTCCCGACAACCTCAAGTTACGGGAAGACAGCCATACCTGATCCCCTACATTGTAAGCTGGGGCAGGGATTCGATGTTTGTCTGCCTGCTCTTTCATGGCCTCCTTTGCTTCTAACAGGCTCTTTCTGGCCAAAGCCCAGATGTCTCCCAAATGCCTACACACGTCGTCGATGGCTGGCACGCGTCCCGTGGGCTGTATAGCCATCGCCCTCGGATGGTATCCCAAGGAACAATAAAAAGGTGTCATGCCCAAGGCGGAATGCACACTGTTGTTATAGGCGAACTCCGCAATGGGTAGTGCCGTTACCCAATCACAAGACAAGGACGCAATCAGACACCGCAAGTATTGCTCCATCGTCTGATTCGTGCGTTCAGTCTGACCATCCGACTGAGGATGGTACGCCGAGGACAGACTGATCTTGGTCTTCAACATCCCACACAACTCTGTCCAAAAGTGTGAAACGAACTGTGCCCCTCTATCAGATATAATCACCTCCGGCAACCCATGAAAACGCACAATTGATGACATGAACACCACCGCCATCTCTTTTGCGGTAGGAAGTTTGGGAAATGGTATGAAGTGGGCCATCTTGGTGAATAAATCCACCACCACCAACACGGCGGTGAAGCCTGCGACGGTAGGTAAATCGGTTACAAAATCCATGCTCAAAGAATGCCACGGACCAGGTGGAACCGGCAAAGGCTGTAACAGTCCTGAGGGTTTACAATGCGAAGGTTTACTAGTCGCACACACCGGACATGCACCGACATACCCCTGAACATCCTTTAACATGGACTCCCACCAAAACCACCTCATACACAAGTCCTTGGTCTTTCGCACTCCTGGATGTGCTGCCAGAGCGGAGGAATGACACCACTCCAACACCTCTTCCCTCAACCCAGGGGGGATAAACAACCTGTCCTCCTTATACAACAGTCCGTCTTGTAACACCACCTGGGGTAGGACTAACCAAGGGGCCAAATCCAATTGACTTAATCGGTCTTTCACTAGAGCAGGAAAATCATTCCCTGTCACTGCCCCTATTATTCTCTCACTGGCAATCATAGCCCTACTCGTACATGAAGTACCTTCATCTCTTGCATCCACGTGTATTCGGGAAAGCGCATCAGATTTCACCTGTTGAGCTGCAGATCTATATGTTATAATAAAGTCGTATTCATTAAAGAATAGAACCCATCTCATCTGACGTGGTGTTAATGCCCTGGCTGAACGAAAGAATTCAAGATTCTTATGATCAGTGTAGATGGTAATCACATGACGAGCACCCCACAAGTAATGCCGCCATTCCTCAAACGCCAATTTCACTGCCAGAAGTTCTCTCTCTGCCACCGTATAATTGCGTTCAGCTGGCAGTAAAGTTTTGGAAAAGAACGCAATCGGATGCATATGACCTGTGGCCTCATCTCTTTGTGACAATACACCTCCTACAGCACACAAGGAAGCATCTGTTTCTACATAATACAGCAGGGCAGGATCTGGATGCACCAACACCGGGGCAGACACAAACTGTTTAAGCAACATACGAAAGGCGTCTTCAGTCTCACTGGTCCACTCAAAAGGGACACCCTTTCTCAAGAGGCGAGTCATTGGGGCCACTATATCAGAAAAATGCAGGATAAATCGCCGATAAAAATTAGCGAATCCAAGAAGCACCTGTATCTGTTTCACATTCGTAGGCACAGGCCAGGTCTCAATAGCCTGAATCTTTTTAGGATCCATACGAATGCCTGCAGCAGAGATGACAAACCCCAAGAACTCCACTTCAGAAGCTCCAAAATGACACTTCTCCAACTTAGCGTACAACTGATGTTCCTGTAACGTCTGCAATACTTGCAACACGTGCTCAGTATGATCAAGCCCTTTCTCTGAATAAATGAGGATGTCATCTAAATACACTATGACGGTTTGGTCCAGATATCTACCAAGAACCTCATTTATGAAGAATTGAAATGCCGCGGGCGCATTGCACAACCCGAAGGGCATCACGGTGTACTCAAATAATCCATACTTAGTCTTAAAAGCCGTCTTCCACTCATCCCCTGGCCGAACCCTTATGAGATGGTATGCGCCCCGCAAGTCCAGCTTCGTGAAGATTGTAGCCTTGCGGAGCTGGTCCAGTAACACGGAGATGAGCGGAAGAGGGTATCTGTTCTTTACTGTGGCAGAGTTCAATGTGCGATAATCCACGCACACCCTCAAAGACCCTTCCTTCTTAGGTATAAAAAAGATTGCCGATGACACAGGCGAGGAAGAAGGACGTATGTATCCCATCGACAACATCTCATCTATATATGTCTTCAGATGAACCTCCTCAGGTTCAGAGAGAGCATAAACCCTGCTGCATGGTAAAGGGGCCCCTGGTATTAGGCCGATCTTACAATCATAAGACCTGTGTGGAGGGAGACCTTGGGCACATCCTTTATCGAACACATCCTTATAGGCGGAATACTGGGGAGGAATCCTACCCGTTTCCGTCACCGCACAGGACAAGGGATCAATCTGCTCTGCCGCCACGACATAACAATTCTTTAAACAGTGAACCGAATCCAAGGTGACCAGTCTCTGCACCCAGTCAATCCTGGGGTTATGTGTTTGTAACCACGGGACTCCCAGTACCACGCCAAATGAAGGTGCGTCAATTAAATCGAAGACCACGGATTCTACATGCCCATTATCACACAATAACCCTAGAGGTTCCGTCTGTCGGGTAATACACCCCGACGTCAACTCAGTCCCATCGATGGTTCTCACAGGCTCTGGTTGTTCCTTTAAATGACACGGAACCATCAGCTTGTCTGCCATCGAGATATCCATGAAGTTCCCAGTGGCCCCGGAATCAAGCAATACCGACACCGGGACTCGGTTCTGTGCTGATAACAACAAGTGAGCGGTAATCACGAAATGTCTGGGAGCCTGATCTATCGCCCCTACCACTTCATACTGTGCCTTTCTTTCCCTATCAGCTTTTTTCTCCACTTGTATGCATGCCACCTTTTTCCCAAACCCCACACCAGAGGGCTTCACTGGACAGTCACGTGCAAAGTGTCCCCCCTGCCCGCAGTACAGACACAAATTCTTCTCTCTCCTTCTTTTCTTCTCCTCTGGAGTCAAAGGACCCCGTACTCCACCAATCTCCATGGGTTCGGGAACGGTCTTACTCTCTCCTGCCGGCCTTACCTCAGGTTTCATATAACCACCCCGTGAATACTGCAACCGACTACGTTCTCCTCGCCTTTCCGTCACCCTGTGATTCAATTTCACCACCAAATCGATGAAAGCCGCACAATCCTCAGGCGGATCCACCACCTGTGACACAATATCCTTCAACTCCTCGCATAAACCCTGATAGAATAGTGATGTTCTCTTCTCGGTAGGCCAATGCGTCTCAGACACCAATCGATTGAAGTTAGCTATATAAGACAACAGGTCCTGCCTGCCCTGCCGTAATTTCAACAATTCTGCGTCACTAGCCTGCATGAATGCGTGTTTGGCGAATAGGCTACGCATCAAGTCTTTGAACGCCAGATAATTATACAGCACACGGTCATTGTTTTCCACTAGTGGAATAGCCCATTGGGCTGCGTTACCAGCCAGGTACGACAATATGAACGCAACTTTCGCGGAATCATCAGGAAAGGCGTTTGTTCTACACATAAAGTGGAGCTGGCACTGGTTCATAAAAGTACCAAATTTCTCGCTCTCTCCTGAGAATCTCTCTGGGGGGGCTAAGGGTACTGCTACAGGAGTTGAAACTGTCACTGCTATGGGTGAACTGCTGCTTGCCGTACTTGCTCCTGCTCCTACTGAGTACTGAAAAGTGGCTGGCTGGATCACTGGAGTAGGTCCCCTATGCTGTGACTGTTCTCTAGCCCTTACCGCCACCAACTCCTGTTTCAACCCCACATTCTCCTGTTGTAACTCTTGCACTTGTGCCTGTAGGGTGTGTACCGCCCCCATAATATCCTGCATTGAGGGCCCTCCCGTACCCCCACCCTCTTCCTCCATGCTCGTCCGGGCAGTGCTATATTAACGTGGGCTCGTTATTCTGTTAGATTCCACGAAGCCCAAGCACTGCAGGAACGTAGCATGCACCAGTCCCTTCCCCGGCCCACAGGACACCCACAGGTAAAACTCTATGGGTGCACCGGTAGACCTGAAAAGAGGGTGGTAAGTTGAAAAGACACCAAGTCTTCCACCCTTGTTGGTACCGGGACCCGGCCTCCTTGATCTTTACACTTCTGCACCTAGGTATAAGCAGGACAGAACAATACCATTCATGTACACTGTACACCCATATATCCAACCCCCTGTGACCACGCTTTAACAAACCCACAACCCTGCTCACCTGTGGCAAATGCAGGCTCTGCCTTGCAAAGAGATGGAGTACGGCAACTTCAATCAATATGTACTCCTGTAGCTGCTCTGGGATACTAGGCAGCAGGGGAAGGGGCCGTTTAGCGGAAGGTCCTCGCACCGAAAAAAGAATAATAAGGGGAAAAAGGTAGGCGCTAATGTGAAGCCTTTACCGAAAAAACCCCGTGAAAACTAAACAGAACAAGGAAGGACTAAAAACGGGGAGCCTTCCGTAGCGCTACAATCTCAGCGCGTTTCCAAAACAAACAGCCGCGGAGTGACCCGAAACGTCACTACCGCACACAAAGAGGCGAAGCGCCTTCAACACAGAGACGCGCTCGCGCTTGCAGCGTACCTCAGCACTTCAGCGTAGTAGACACGCTGTAGAGAACGGGAGCCCCCGAACCCTCAATAACTGCACACACAAGGTGCTGGAACAATAAAAGACAAGGGAAGACAACAAAGGGAAAATTACCTGGATACCTCTAACACTCTAATGACAGACAACACGCAACACAAAAAACGGGTCAAAAGCAAGGCAGGATCTGGAAACAAAAAGGGAAAAAGCCTCTACACGAGCCCGTGAGAGGGGAAGGGTCAACTACAAAGGATTAGGGGAGCAGAGAGGAGGCTCTGCTCAGCACGTTTCTGCAACCAACAACCAGGAAGGGAATCTAAACACTGGCAATAACGAGCACTGAGCCAAAGGTAGGACTAGTTTTTGTAACCCAATCCCCGGTCATGTGATGTAAAAGCATGGTCACAAAGAAGTGACTAGCCCGAATCCTAACAGCCGCACTGGTTACTATCAGAGAGCGCAGCATGGTCGACATGAGGCTTGGCACCGGACAGAGTCCTGCAGTCAGGTCGCCGCACTCGTTACTATAAGAGAGCTCCGCATGGTCAATGTGAGGCAGGGCGCCGGTCAGAGCGCTGCATACAGGTCGCTGCACTGGTTAATATAAGAGAGCGCCGCATGGTCAATGTGAGGCAGGACGCCGGTCAGAGCGCTGCATACAGGTCGCCGCACTGGTTACTATGAGAGAGCGCAGCATGGTCGACGTGAGGCAGGGCGCTGGACAGAGTACTGCATACAGGTTGCCGCACTGGTTAATAGAAGAGAGCGCAGCATGGTCAATGTGAGGCAGGGCGCTGGTCAGAGCGCTGCATACAGGTCCCCGCACTGGTTACTATGAGAGCCCACAGCATGGTCGAGGTGAGGCAGGGTGCTGGAAAGAGAGCTGCAGACAGGTCGCCGCATTGGTTACTATAAGAGAGCGCCGCATGGTCAATGTGAGGCAGAGCGCCAGTGAGAGCGCTGCAGACAGGTCGCCGCACTGGTTACTATAAGAGAGTGCCGCATGGTCAATGTGAGGCAGGGCGCCGGTCAGAGCGCTGCAGACTGGTTGCCGCACTGGTTACTATAAGAGAGCGCAGCATGGTCGACGTGAGGCAGGGCACCGGTGAGAGCGCTGCAGATAGGTCGCCGCACTGGTTACTATGAGAGCCCACAGCATTGTCGACGTGAGGCAGGGTGCTGGAAAGAGAGCTGCAGACAGGTCGCAGTACAAAAGGGGGTGGTGATGGACGGAGCATCTGAATCAATCAAACACTCACACCCAGTCAAAAGATCTGGGTTTAATCCATCACCGTTCTTTAGCCCACTCTGCCACCCCAGTTCAGATATGGCTATATGCAAATCAGTCCGACCCTGTGCCTCAAGGGAACAGTCCAGCCCGAACTGCCAAGCCATGTCTTCCCTGGACCGGAAACAAGCTTCCGAGGACCGGTTTCTGGCATTCCAGCCGTCGTCAGCCCGGCTTGCTTGAATCCAGTGGCAAAGTGAGGCATTGTTTACTATAAGAGAGCGCAGCATGGTCGACATGAGGCAGGGCGCCGATCAGAGCGTGGCAGTCAGGTCGCAGGCACTGGTTACTATAAGAGAGCGCAGCATGGTCGACGTTAGGCAGGGCGCCGGAGAGAGTCCTGCATTCAGGTCGCCGCACTGGTTACTATAAGAGAGCGCAGCATTGTCCACATGAGGCAGGGCACCGGTCAGAGCGTTGCAGACAGGTCGCTGCACTGGTTAAAATGAGAGAGCGCAGCATGGTCGACACGAGGCAGGGCACCGGACAGAGCCCTTCAGTCAGGTCGCCACACTGGTTACTATAAGAGAGCGCAGCATTGTCGACGTGAGGCAGGGCACCGGTCAGAGGCTGCAGACAGGTCACCGCACTGGTTAAAATGAGAGAGCGCAGCATGGTCGACATGAGGCAGGGTGCCGGACAGAGCCCTTCAGTCAGGTCGCCTCATTGGTTACTATAAGAGAGCGCAGCATTGTCGACATGAGACAGGGCGCTGGTCAGAGCGCTGCAGACAGGTTGCCGCACTGGTTACTATAAGAGAGCGCAGCATTGTCGACGTGAGGCAGGGCACCGGTCAGAGCACTGCAGACAGGTTGCCACACTGGTTAAAATGAGAGAGCGCAGCATGGTCGACATGAGGCAGGGCGCCGGACAGTCAGGTCGCCACACTATTTACTATAAAGAGAGTGCAGCATGGTCGATGTGAGGCAGTGCGTCGGTCAGTGCGCTGCAGATAAGTCGCCGCACTGATTACTAGAAGAGAGTGCAGCATGGTCGACATGAGGCAGGGCGCCGGTCAGAGCGCTGCAGACAGGTCGCTGACTGGTTACTAGTAGAGAGGGCAGCATGGTCGACTTGAGGCAGGGCGCCGGTCAGAGCGCTGCAGACAGGTCGCTGCATTGGTTACTATAAGAGAGTGCAGCATGGTCGACATGAGGCAGGGTGCCAGACAGAGTCCTGCAGTCAGGTTGCTGGACTGGTTACTATAAGAGAGCGCAGCATGGTCAATGTGAGGCAGGGCGCCGGTCAGAGCGCTGCAGACAGGTTGCCGCACTGGTTACTATAAGAGAGCGCAGCATGGTCAATGTGAGGCAGGGCGCCGGCCAGAGCCCTGAAGACAGGTCACCGCACTGGTTACCATAAGAGAGTGCAGCATGGTCGACATGAGGCAGGGCGCCGGACAGAGCGCTACAGCCAGGTCGCCGCACTGGTTACTATAAGAGAGCGCAGCATGGCTGACTTGAGGCAGGGCACCAGTCAGAGCACTGCAGACAGGTTGCCGCACACGTTACTATAGGAGCGTGCAGCATGGTGGACGTGAGGCAGGGCGCCGGACAGAGTGCTGCAGTCAGGTCGCTGCACTGGTTACTATAAGAGAGCGCAGCATGGTCGACATGAGGCAGGGTGCCAGCCAGAGTCCTGCAGTCAGGTTGCTGGACTGGTTATTATAAGAGAGTGCAGCATGGTCGATGTGAGGCAGGGTGCTTGTGAGAAGTTAGCCTGGCATATGATGTCCACTATTCTAGTGGGCACCTTGCACCAGTCTAAATGACCCTTATTGGTGGTGGTTGTAAAGTCAACCTTATAGACAAGCTATCCTAGTGGTAGCATGGACCAGCAGTCTTAGACTAAAACTTCAGAGAGCATGTAAAGCAAGCTGTTTTACCAATTATAATCCCTTGAATACCAAATGAAAGAACACCACATAAGGTATATATCAAATATATATGTATTTATTACTAACACAACCCCTCTGCACGCTTTATGAGGTCAGAGATCGAAGTACATTACAAGTTACCCATTAAGCATACTATAAGTTGCACAAAATACAGTTCTGCCCTGGGGACCTCGCAAACCATATACTAAGTAAGTGGTATAAGGACCACTTCAGAAACAGTGAATAGGCCTAGGGCCTATGGAATCGCTGGGGCTACATTAGACAACCAAAGGTTAGGAAGTAGGAGACCCACTGGAGACGCGTGCAGTGTCTAAACACAGTTGCGAGTTACCATTGACTTACAATGGAGAACGAAGAAGTTACAAAGTTACGGATTAAGGACACTTCCAGGTGGACTACGGTGAAACCCCTTTTAACTAGGACACTTGAAGAGTCAATACCCACGGGAATTCCAGAGTACTCAAGTTACCTCACCCAGGGAAGCCGGGTGCATAGGTGTCTTTTCGTGTCGGGTTTTGTCAATGCTTTCAATGGGGATCTGCAAATGAAGTGCTGCAGGCGGCCAATGGAAGAGTGTCCGGGTGGATCCAAGGGTTGATCGAAGACGAGAAGAACCAGAAAGCAGAGGGGACAGAGTCTGGGTCACTAGCCAGTGACCAGGAAGGAACCAGGAAGGAACCAGGCGATGTCGAGTGATTTCAGGTGAAGATGCAAAGCTTGTCTCTACAGCCACGAGGACCAGGAGGCGTTGATGATAACCAGGAGCTGGATTCAAGTTGTCCCACAAAGGATCTAGTTGACTGCGGTGTCAGTATCCGGATTGAACTCAACAAGCCTTGGTACCCGCAACCCACACAGGAAGTGAAGATTGGCTTCAGTTCAGACCAGCAAGGTCTGGGGAGCTTTTCTTTTGCAGGGAAGCTGGAGCAATCCTGGAGCAACCAGACCAGTAGTATAAATTCAAAAAGAAGTCTTCAGGGGGCTAACTAGCCAACGGGCTAGCAACCGGGAAGACGCATCGAGCTGAAATGCAGGAGCAGGCCCCACACGGCACTCGTGGAGTGTGGAGGGCTGAGCTTTGGTGCAAATGGCACTCGGGTCTAGGGCTTCTCATACCCCAATCCACAACTGCGAGGGTACTTCGGGATTTGAGCAATTAGCAAAATGCAAGTAGTCCAGGGTGTCCGGTCCCACGTCTCTCATATCCGCCACGGATCTCAGCTTTGCTGTGGATATGGATCGGAGTCGGAGAAGTCTGGAAGTCCATATCCTGAGTCGCTGAGTTTTTGGGTTTCGGCAGGAGCGTCGACAAAGCAAACCGGCAAGTTACTGGTGTTGCCTGTTTGCACATGGTGGTCACTCCTTGACCACAAGGGAGATGTCTTCAGTTTTCTAGTCAATATAGAACGTCGAAGGTCCAAGATTTTTTTTTCAGAGTTTCAGTCCAGGATAATCTAATGTCTCTAGACACAGCTCCTATCTTTATACTAAACTAAGGGGCTGGATTACCTGCTAGGTCCCTCCTATGGGTGGACCTGGGAAGGGGGTGGTTACACCCCTTTCGCTTTGTCCAGTTTCGCGTCAGAGCATGGCTGGAGTGCCCCAGCAACTGGTTTGAACCGGGCTATGCATGGAGCACCTTGTGTGCCCTAGGCAGTGTCTGGAAAAGCATCTTTCCATTCAACCCGCCCTGCCCCAATACACTACAGGCTGTCTGGGGAGGTGCTAGCACCTCCCTCGACAGGAAACCTATTGTCCAGGACTCCCTTGCCGGAGTTTCGTCCAGCAGCAGGAGGTCAGACTCGTGTCTGTGGCAGCAGCATCCATTTTGTGATGCTGGGGCTCTGTTTAACTTTAACCGGGTAAAGCAGTAACACAGATGTCTTTTCCCTCTAGAAGGGTGGAATGCTACCCCCACCGCCAGAATTGGTGGGGGGGGGGGGGTAGTATTCCAAAGTGTTTGACACCTTACACAACATGTTTTGATAAAGCCAAACCGAAGTTAGCATTAACCGCGAGGATTATAGTGTACTCAAGAGTATATGGTATGGCTATATCATAGAACAGCTATAAGGAGATGGTTCTGAAAGCTTCAGAGGGGCTCAGCTCATGCTAGGGCACCCTATCACATCAAACCAAGCACTCTGCCTCCAGGATTGTTAAGGCCTGCCATAGGAGTGATTTATAGGTTACTATGTGTCTATATATAAGGCAGATATAGATATACTATATCTAAGTAAGGGGTGATTACACCACCTTACCCAAGCTGAGTGATCAGCCTGTGGTGTCAGTTTAGATGGCCGGCCAGGGGTGGCATAATACATGCTGCAGCCCCTGGTAGGCCTTGGATGCACCTATGCCCTGGGAACCTATGGTACACTATACAGGGCCTCACAAAGGTGACCCAATATCCAATCTGGTATGTACCTAAAGTACATGGTATCAATTTAGAGAGAGAACAGTTGTGCTGTGGGTCTGATTGGCAGGCCCACAGCCACACTAAAGTCGAAAAAACAGAGAATCACAGCAAAAAGTGGGGGTGACCATAGGAAGCAGACCCTACTCTCCTAGAGTGCTGGACAGAGCACTGCAGACAGGTCACTGCACTGGTTGCTATAAGAGAGCACAGCATTGTCAATGTGAGGCAGAGCGCCGGTCAGAGCGCTGCAGACAGGGTGCCGCACTGGCTTCTATAAGAGAGCGCCGCATGGTCAATGTGAGGCAGGGCGCCGGTCAGAGCACTGCAGACAGGTTGCCGCACTGGTTACTATAAGAGAGCGCAGCATGGTCAATGTGAGGCAGGGCGCCGGCCAGAGCCCTGAAGACAGGTCACCGCACTGGTTACCATAAGAGAGTGCAGCATGGCTGACTTGAGGCAGGGCGCCGGACAGAGCGCTACAGTCAGGTCGCCGCACTGGTTACTATAAGAGAGCGCAGCATGGCTGACTTGAGGCAGGGCACCAGTCAGAGCGCTGCAGACAGGTTGCCGCACACGTTACTATAAGAGCGTGCAGCATGGTGGACGTGAGGCAGGGTGCCGGACAGAGTCCTGCAGTCAGGTCGCTGTACTGGTTACTATAAGAGAGCGCAGTATGGTCAACTTGAGGCAGGGCGCCAGTCAGAGCGCTGCAGACAGGTCGCTGCACTGGTTACTATAAGAGAGCGCAGTATGGTCAACGTGAGGCAGGGCGCTGGTCAGAGCGCTGCAGACAGGTCGCTGCACTGGTTACTATAAGAGAGCACTGCATGGCCAATGTGAGGCAGGGCCCCGGTCAGAGCGCAGCAGACAGGTCGCCGGACTGGTTACTATAAGAGAGCTAGCATGGTCGACATGAGGCAGGGCGCCGGACAGAGCGCTACAGCCAGGTCGTCACACTGGTTACTATAAGAGAGCGCAGCATGGCTGACTTGAGGCAGGGCGCCAGTCAGAGCGCTGCAGACAGGTTGCCGCACTCGTTACTATAAGAGAGTGCAGCATGATGGACGTGAGGCAGGGCGCCGGACAGAGTCCTGCAGTCAGGTGGCTGCACTGGTTACTATAAGAGAGCGCATTATGGTCAACGTGAGGCAGGGCGCCGGTCAGAGCACTGCAGACAGGTCGCCGCACTGGTTACATAAGAGAGCGCAGCATGTTCAATGTGAGGCAGGGCGCTGGTCAGAGCGCTGCAGACAGGTCGCCGGACTGGTTACTATAAGAGAGCTAGCATGGTCGACATGAGGCAGGGTGCCGGACAGAGCGCTACAGCCAGGTCGCCGCACTGGTTACTATAAGAGAGTGCAGCAAGGCTGACTTGAGGCAGGGCGCCTGTCAGAGCGCTGCAGACAGGTTGCCGCACTTGTTACTATAAGAGAGCGCAGCATGGTGGATGTGAGGCAGGGCGCCGGACATAGTCCTGGAGTCAGGTCGCTGCACTGGTTACTATAAGAGAGCGCAGTATGGTCAACGTGAGGCAGGGGGCCGGTCAGAGTTCTGCAGACAGGTCGCCGCACTGGTTACATAAGAGAGAGCAGCATGCTCAACGTGAGGCAGGGCGCTGGTCAGAGCGCTGCAGACAGTTCGCTGCACTGGTTACTATGAGAGAGTGCAGCATGGTCGACGCGAGGCAGGGTGCTGGTAAGAGCGCTGCAGACAGGTCGCCCCACTGGTTACTATAAGGGAGCTTGGCCTTGGCATGGTTTAGATCTCAGCGGACAGGTTGCATAGTATACTATGGTATTTAAATTTTGGCCGACAGGATATCCGTCACCGTTGTGACGGAGTAACCCGTCCTCCAAGATCTAAATGAGGACCTCTGATTAATTCCAAAAGGCTCTGTGTTGTGAACATAAGTGCAGAGGGCCTCATTTATGAAAAGTGGCGCATCGCTGCATGAAAACAGCGACGCGTCACTTTTCATTACGATACCAATGATGCATCATATTTACAGTTTGACGCATCATGTCGCAAAGAGTTACAGATACGTCAGTATTTCTGATGTATCTGTAGGTGCAAAAATGACGCATTGCTGGTGTGTGTCACAAAAGTGACGCAGCTCCATCAATTGGTCATTACACATGGGCAAGTCACATTACAAACCTGTTGCGTCAGTCTTACGCCTGCTGTGAAGCAGGCGTATGATATTGACGTATTTGCGCCCTAGAAGTGGCGCAGTGAAATCTCATAGATTTCACTGCATCACTTCTACGAGGCTTACTTGTGTCATAACGCCCACCCTGCATACATTATACCTGGCGCAGGTATAATGTGGCGCAGGGGTTTACAAAGTGACGCATCTACCTAGATGCATCACTTTGTAAATTAGACGCAACAGGGCACATTTTTAACACTGCTGGTGCGTCACAAAAAGTGGTGCACAGGCGGCTTAAAAGTGACGCAAGGACTCATAAATAAGCCCCAGAGTGTGGTACGTGGCTGGACAGAGTGTAGCACACAGGCAGTCACACTGATTTATACAGGCGGGCATGGTGCTGATGTTGGTTGGGTATAGTTATTTGTAGACGAGTGCACACTATTGTGTCCACCAGGGCATGGTGCTGTAGATCGAGGGCCGTAGGACTGTAGACAGATAGATAAACGGATTTATACATAAGGTTCTGCACAGTGTTGTGGACACAAGGGCAGCTCTTTATCACAGCCAAAGTTGTGATAAATTTATCACCCCATTCACAAGCTGGTGCTAACAGCCCATAGCACCAGTTTATCTGCAATAGTAGCCGCAAAAAACATAGCAACAGATGACCCCGGCAACTATCGCTAATGAGATGAAGAGTGAGGTTCCGTGACAATTATAAGGGATGTTTTCGACTCGCACGAATATGGTCGATTCTGGTATCTATGAACCGCAAATGACGAGTTTAGTGGGTGTACGCGTTTACGCTGTGCTAACCTGAACCGTTCGTTTGTTTCGTGGGTTTCTTCATCTGAGCCCACGGGTTCCATCTTAGATACAGCATCCATTTTGTTTCTTGCCCTCAAGTAGCCAGCGAACGGACGCTGTCCGCTTCGCGACCCTGGGATTCCCAAACTCTTGCGGAAGACACGTCTCCTTTGAAGGTGTCTTTATGATGAGGGGGACGACACTGTGAGGCAGATGGCCCCGCTCGAGGCTCATCTTGCCGTGTCGCTCTATTGTCTCAGTTGTGCATTCATTAAGCACGTCCCCTTTGATGCCTGCAGCTCGTGTTTCCTAGTACCACCCCTTTTACACCCTTTTCGATTTGCTCACTGTCCTCATCTTCCTTTGTACCTGTTTCTGTCTCTCCCTTGATTCGTTTACTGCTGATTGGAATGTACTGATGGTGGGAAGATGTACTTTTACAGTTGGGAACCGCCAAATGTTACTGTAGTTATGTTCCGGGCTCTGAATTCATGAAAGCAACCCCTTATGTCTTTACGATGGGAACCAAGTTGTAAACCTTTGTACACCATGTTATCCTATGCACGAAAACTGTATAAAAGGAGCGATCCACAGATACAATTTGAAGCAGTCTCCTCGAACCTACACATGTTGTACTTCTTGTGACTTCTGTGTTCCCTGCAGTAATAAACCTCGAATCTTTGACGCCGAAGGAAGTGTCCCGTGTCTCTGTCATTTGTACGCCGGAACAGGTTACCCACGAAGGTTTTAGGTGTTATCCCTGGCACCGCTGGGTCTTAGAAAAACCCAGTCCTTCAGTTGGCGCCCAACTTGGGGCTGCATCAGTGGTACCGGTCCAAAGCCCGACGATCGTGAGGAACTTCGTGTGAAATCTCCGAGGGAAGGTGCACCCCGCTTCATCGATCCTGTTGTCGAAACAAGTGGCCCGACGACTTTTCCCGCGAAGATCCCCGCCTCCTGACGGCTGCGACGGACTGCTGCCCTGACTGTAGACCTGTTTTGGCGCCTGGCGTAGACCTTGGTACAGCGAGACGATTGACGGGCCTTCCTGGTGACGCCATTGATCTCTGAGTTAAGTATTTGTGGGTCGCTCCCATAGTCCTTTGTTGTGGGTGCTTGGTTGTTGCATGGTTCCATTGCATTTGTGGTTCTTAGTACTTGGTTCTTTGTTGTGTTATTTGACGTCTGCAGTCGCCAAAAACCGAGGGTTTTTGCTCTTTGCAGGGACATTGTAAATCCTATAACCCTTGAAGTTTGTGAAACTCGGCTGGTGTGCAAGATGCCTGGCCGTAGTACTTTGTTTAGTTGCTTTAGAAGTTGTGGTGCGGATTCCCGACTGGAGGACTCGTGTCCGATACCTCCGGTTGGAACTCCAACTTACGAGCTGTTCAGTAAGCATGGGTTAGGTCCAATTACATTCAACGAGTGTTGGGTCCGTTATACTAAAAGGGATGGTGAACTTAGTTGGCCACCCCATGGTAGTTTTGAGACCCCGATTTTAGATAATCTTGAAGCTAAATTATTTCAGAAGAAAGCAAGGCCGGCCATATTTGATTCCTTTCGGTTGTGGCGTAAAGAAGCCAAGCAGAGAGAAATCAAACAGATAAAACGTAATAAGAGAGAAGGTATTATTACTACGGTAAGAAACGCAGAGCAGTTTCAGCGAGATAAGGAGGATAAGGAAAAGGAAGTTTTTGATAGATTGCAGCGCATGTCTGTAGATAAGTGTTACCCCGCTTTACCGATGGGTACGGATAAGAAGGAGGAAGCAACGGAGGACCCCTTGTTGTCCTATCTCTTGAAATCACCACCTCCGTATGCGCAGGGTACCGCAGTTCCTGTGGTTCCCCCTGTTGCTGTTCCTGTACCTGTTCCCCAACCTGCTCCTGTTCCTGTACCTCCAATTGTTCCTACTCCTCTGCCTGCTTCTGTCCCTACTGCTCCTCCGCTTGTACTTCCTCATACTCCTGCTCCCGCTGCCTCTACTATTCTGGTTACTTCTGCTGTTCCTTCTGTTTCTGATACTTCTCTTGTTTCTCCGTTGTGTTACTCTAATACTCCGTCTACTGGACGTCGTGTCCCTTCTGTTGCTGCTAGTTTTTTCCATTCTCTTGGACCGATTCTTGAGTCCGCTGGTTCGGACGGTCCCCAAAGACGAAGTCAGCTTCCCGGTAGTAGGGAACGTGACTGTTTATATGATATGGCGATGGCTTGGATGAAATATCCCCTTAGGAACCCTCCACGTGTGGTACTTGATACGTTCTCTCAGTTCAATGTACCGACACAGAGGTTCGTGTTTGAGGAAATGTGCAAGGTTTTGCGTGACCAAATATCGGTTGATGCGTCTGATGATACAATGACTGCTCTAACTAATCTTCAGCTTCAGTTTACGAGCGGAATGATAGTGGGTAGCAATGTTCGACGTGCTATCGAGCAGTTGCTCTCTTTCCGTCCTTCTATTATGCCTAGAGCATTGTTTGTAGAAGATATTGAGGGATCGTCAGCAACGCCTGTGTGGATATATCTACCGTGGAAACGATCGGAAGTTTTACAGGTAAAGCAATCTTTGCCTGACCCTCGCAAAAATCCTGCAGGGTACAATAAAGAATTGTCGCAGCATGTGGATGCTACGATAATGAACCTTGCTGACATCGATATGTTGTTCGGTAACGTAGTTCCGCAACCAGTTTGGGCAAAAATTCGTCAGGAAAATCATGCGAACGAGCTAGGTGGTGACTGGCCTGCTCTTGTGGCAGCAGACACCCGTCAAATTGGTGGGGCGAAACCTGAACAGCTCATTACTGATCTCCCCCAGAGAATTATTACCCTCATGAAAACGCTTATGCCAGCTATGAAGGTGAATTGGGATAAGTTGTCCGCTTGCAAACAGAAGAAGGACGAGAGTGTCTCTGACTTCTTTACGAGATTTGAGGAGGCATTCATTGATCATAGTGGTCAGGATATGGGCACTGAAGGAGGTCAGAGGTTGTTTGTGGACAAGTTTGTATCAAATTTGTTGCCGGACTTAAGCAACAAATTAAGAAATTCAGAAAGTGCGTGGGCTGTTTCCACTTCTGCTCAGATATTGGCCACGGCCCAATATTATGAGAACAGGGAGAAAGAGGAGAATGATTGTGCCGATAAAAAGATGAAAGAGCTCAAAACGAAGGTGTTGTTGCAACAAGCGTATCCTCCACGTTCAAATCAGAATGATTCGCAACAGCGGAATCGATCGCAGTCTCAGCAGAATAGGTCGCAAACACGAAATGACTCTTCTTCGCAGAGATCTACATTGGGGTACAATCAGTGTGCCTATTGTAGGAACGAGGGTCATTTGAAATTTGATTGTCCAGTTTTGAGTGAGCGTAATAGTGGTAATTCATCTAGAGGAGGTCGTAATGGTCGTAATGGTCCCCAACAAGCATCACGAGGTAGAGGTCGCGGTGCTCAAAATGATCGTTCCAATAATTCTTCCGATTCTAATAATTGTTTCGATCAACGTGGATCATCGCAAAGCAGATCTGCTCAGTATAATGTAGACGATTATTACGTTGATCAGAACACTGACGACGGTAATTACTAGGACAGCCGTAGACAAGGAGAGGGAGTAGTATCAGTTCCAGTTGATCAGAGAGGGCCTTACGTTGCAGTTGCCACCTCAGGCGTCGTTGAGCCTTTTCTGTTGGACACTGGTGTAGCGAAAAGTTCCATCATGCATTCGAAACTCCCTGGCGCACCTTTGTCTGGCTTAACAAATGTTTCCGTTGGATTCTCTGGTGCCCCCGTTAGCAATCCGGTTTCGTGCCCTTTGCCCCTTACAATTGGGCCTCGTGAGCTGAAAGCTCCTTTGATTTTGACTACTGGTTGTGGTGAGAATCTTTTGGGCCTGGATTTGCTGAAACGTCTGTATGCAACTTTGTATTGTTCTCCTGCGGGAGTTAAGCTTACACTGGGTGAGAAAGTTATCTCTCCTATGTATTTGTCCATCGACAAGCTCCCACCGGAATTGAGTTCTCTTCCTGCATCTTTGTGGGCAACAGGTCCCAATGACGTGGGCCTGCTTGATATCTCCCCTTATGTTGTTCATCTGAAATCTAATGTGCGTTTGCCACGTATTCCCCAGTATCGTATCTCTCTTGATGGTGAGCGAGCACTGTTAGCCATCATCTATGATTTAATTGAGAAAGACGTTATCGAAGAGACTCTGGGAAACGTGTGTAATAGCCCTGTGCTGCCCATTCTGAAACGCACTGATCCATCGAAACCCCCGTTTATCGTTTTGTTATTGATTTACGGGAGGTGAATAAAATTGTGATTCCTCAGTTCCCTGTGGTGCCTGACATTACGGCTCTACTGACTCTGATTCCAGCCTCTGCATCTTGGTTCTCAGTGATCGATCTGAAGAATGCTTTCTTCAGCATTCCGATTGCTGAAGAGAGTAGGGACCTTTTCGGTTTCTCTCTTGGTGGCCGCAGCTTTAGGTTTAAACGCGCTCCTCAGGGCTACTGTGAGAGTCCATCGATATACAGCCAAGCCTTGAAAAGCCAACTTGATGCGTTTATGTTGCCGGCTGGTGCGGCCTTGATCCAATACGTTGATGACTTATTGGTGGCTGCAGACACTCAGGACATTTGTAAAATTGCTACGATATCATTGTTGCAGCATCTTTGTGACTTACATCATAAGGTGTCACCTCCTAAACTTCAATATTGTTGTCAAGAAGTAACCTACCTAGGTCACTTATTGTCAAAGGAGGGAAGAAGGTTGACCCCAGAGAGAATTGCAGCGATTGCTCGTATGACTGTGCCAACAACTCAGAGAGATGTGCGTGCCTTTTTAGGTATCACGTCATACTGCAGGCAATGGATTCCTAATTTTTCATTGCTAGCGAAACCATTGGTAGCTCTTACGTGCAAGGATGTTCCAACTCCTTTACCATGGACGGAAGAATGTTAGAAAAGTTTTTCTGAACTACGTGACGCGTTGTGTTCGGCCCCTGTGTTAGGTACCCCTGACTACAGTAAGCCGTTTACACTATACGTTCACGAGAGGGAAGGTTGTGCGTTGAGTGTTTTAACGCAACAATTCGGCGGTAAGCAACGTCCATGCGCATATTTTTCCTCGACCTTGGACCCGGTAGCTAGAGCATTGCCGAGTTGTTTGAGAGCAACAGCGGCAGCTGCGGTGTCCATCCGACAATCTGCAGGATTGGTCATGGATAATATGCTTACGGTGATGGTTCCGCATGCAGTTGACACTCTTTTGAATCGTACGAAAACTCAGCACCTGACGAGTGCACGGTTGTCTGGGTATGAGTTGGCGCTGTTGGCAAGTCACATTCAGATAAAGCGCTGTAATGTCCTGAATCCGGCGACGTTGTTGCCGATTACTATGGAGTCAGACGAAGTAGCTCCTCACGACTGCTACTTACGAACTGAGGAGGAAACAAAAGGTCGTGTTGATTTGAAAAATACTCCATTGGAAGATCCCGATGGGACCCTGTATGTGGATGGGTCGTGTTTTAAGTTGCCGAATGGCGATGTGACGACTGCGTATGCTGTGGTGACGTTGAGCACGGTTGTGGAGACTGCGAGATTGAATCAGAATTCTGCCCAAGCGGCAGAGTTGATTGCTTTGACTAGAGCGTGCCTGTTGTCGAAAGGGAAACAGGTGAATGTGTTTACTGATAGTCAATACGTGTTTGGTGTTGCGCACAGTTTTGGACGCTTGTGGAGAGAGAGAGGTTTCATGACATCGCATGGTACAAAGATTCAGCACGGACAGCTCGTGAATGATCTTTTGGATGCACTTACATTGCCCGAGCAGGTGGCGATTATTAAATGTAGTGCACACCGTAAAGTGACGGATGATGTTGGTCGTGGCAATGCGTTTGCGGATGAGATTGCTAAGGAGACTGGCCGGAACCTTAGCACTAGAATGTATGTGACGAGTTCGGTTAGGTGGCCTACAGAAACTGGTATGTGTGAGGACACCATGGAGAGTGTGAAAGCGATTCAGAACGAGGCCACCGAGACTGAAAAGACGAAGTGGAAAGAAAGTACGGGAAAGTTGGATGCGAATGGTTGCTGGATTGATTTGTCGGAACACAAGAGGTGGATGTTGCCGGATGCGTATGTGCTGGCTGTTGTGACGATGGCACACGGCTTGGCACATATTAGTGCGAAAGGTATCTGCAAGTTGTTGTCCCCTGTGTGGAAGAATGATGGTATTACTAAATGTGCTGAGAGATTGGTTAAGAATTGTATGATATGTATGTTGTACAATCCTGGTAAGGGAACTCCTACACCCCCTGGCCATTTTGCTCCCCCTTCATGTCCCTTTGAGGTGATTCAGTTAGACTTCATCCATATGGACCGATGCAATAACTTGAAGTACGTTTTAGTGGTGGTTTGCGCATTCTCCCGATGGATTGAAGCCTACCCTCTCAAAGACAACACTGCTTTGTCCACTGCAAAAATCCTACTGAAGGAATACTTTCCTCGGTATGGAATGCCACGAATTGTATGGTCTGATAACGGAAGTGAGTTTGTAGGGAGTGTGATGAAGAGTGTGTGTAAGGGCCTTGGAATTACACAGAAATTCCACAGCGCCAATCATCCCCAGTCAGCAGGTTTGGTTGAAGGGTATAATGGCACCCTTAAACTGAAATTAGCGAAGATTCAGGCTACAACGGGTCTCTCGTGGCCTGACGCTTTGCCCTTAGCTCTTCTGTCAACTAGGGCGACTGTACACTCCCGAGGAGGGCTTAGTCCCTATGAGATTGTGTTCGGCCGCCCTGCAAATGTTTGGGGGGTCCCTAGACCCAGTGTGTTCTCTGATCTTGAGTACCCAATGTTGATCGATTATCTTCATGATCTGACTGCTAAACTGAGGTTAATTCCCCAACAGGTCTTTAAAGCACTGCCGACGCAGACGGAGGGTCCAGGCCACCAGCTCCAGCCCGGAGACTGGGTGGTGACGAGGAACTTCAGCCGGAAGCACAGTCTTGAGCCTCGTTTTACTGGACCCTACCAAGTTCTCCTTTCCACGAGGACTGCTGTTCATTTGGAAGGACACAAGAATTGGGTGCATGCCACCCATACTAAAAAGGTAC
The DNA here is from genome assembly GCF_964263255.1 of Lissotriton vulgaris. Classification (NCBI taxonomy): domain Eukaryota; kingdom Metazoa; phylum Chordata; class Amphibia; order Caudata; family Salamandridae; genus Lissotriton; species Lissotriton vulgaris. The sequence continues at coordinate 57,856 of NW_028249864.1, read as the reverse complement.
CTATACCTTTACCAGCAGACTCGTGGGTGAAGAAGGGCATTGCATCGTCTGAAATAGAAGCTGCTACGAACTTCGTCCCTTTCAGCGACGCCCAGCCTGTCGGAGATACCTCAGTGCAGCAGAACAATATTGTTGAACATTTGTCATTACCAAACTCAAGATCTGAACAATTGACTGGTCAACAGAACTCTGTCTTATCATCGGACCAATTGTTTGACGAACAGACACGTCCTGGGAGAAGCCGATACTTCTTACGATCCAGTATTAGAGACTAATAAATAAGGCTATTTGCTTTCTCCCCTGACATTCACGTTGCCCAATTGCCACTGTCCAGTTTTAAACACACTTGCCAGATTGTAAATTGTAAATTTTGAAAATTTTGAGTTTTTTCCATATATGTGCTTTTTGCTTCCACAGCTAGCAGATTTTGTATATATATATCATTGATTAAAGATACCCTACATCCGGGTGGACCGTAGGGCCGCGCGGGTACTTCCTTCTGGTTAGTAGGTCTTGACACTAGGTCAGAGACCGTCGATTCCTAGGAACTCCTGGGGATTGACTATTGCTACACAGAACGAAGTGCGTCAAGAAACGTAGCGGACGGTTTTAGAGGATGGTTTTCTCAAAGCTGTTGGACATGGAAAAGGCTCAGGCTAGAAGATTCGAGTTGCGTAGAATCACACGTACAAAATGCTTCATGTTTCAGGTGTTCCTTCTATTCGTAACTGTTTCCTCGTTATTGGTGGGTGGGGTGTATTACATGATACAGTCATTGTTGCCTTCTGCCTCACCTACCCCTTCTCCTGAACCTAAACTTACTACCACTGTTTCTCCTCATTCCTTCCACCTCTTACCACAACACGAGCAGACTAGACGTGCGGAATTCATGAATAATTCCTTTATTCAACTTCTTCATCAACATCAGTTGGTGATGAACACTACCAATTGTTGGGTGTGTGGGTTAATGCCACATACCACCGATAAGGGAATTCCGTACTTGGTCCTTCCTTATAGTTCCCAGGGTTCAGCTCGAGCATTACAAACAATGTTTCGAAGTGCACTAGATTCCTACCCTAATCGAGAGCCACGTTCTCCACACTTTGGTCCTGGTCCGTACCATAAGTCTTTGGCAATAGCGATTGCTGATTTAGATAGGGATATCTATGAGCCGTCGTTCATTCCAGAGGAAGAGGTGCGAGCCTATAGGGATCTCAGTGAGGTTGAGTATAGTGCGCTCGTGGGCGAAAGACAGCTTAGGAGCTCGTCTCCAATATGGGTCGTACCCCACCTTGGTAATTTCTGCCTGAAGGGCCGCGGTCGAAATCAGAGGGCTCACCTAGGAGAGAGTGCTTGCTCTGAGACGTATGTCTTACAAATGCTCTCTTCCCCTGTTCTCCTGACTGCCAAGGGTACGTACTTTGTCTGTTACGACCGTGCATATACATGGTTGCCCCTTGACTTTGCGGGCACCTGTTATATTGCGAACTTGTTGCCACCAACTTTTACAGTCGCCTCCGATTACCACAAGACTAGAGTTGTGAGGGGCGTGATTAGCGAAGAGGACACTGCCGGTCAAGAGGCAGGAGACTTTTTCAAGGGCTTCTTGCCGTTTTGGGGGCCTATGATTAATAGTAGGAACCTGAGACAGTTGACTCGAGTGGTGGAATCGACAGCTAACATCACTGCCAGTGCCCTTGGTAATATCACAGCAGAGCTTCAGGCGGATAGGTTGATGACGTTGCAAAATCGTATGGTTTTAGACGTTGTCTTAGCAGATCGAGGTGGAGTATGTAGAGTGATCCATTTGAGTTGTTGTGTGTTCATTCCAGACAACGCTCCGACTGTCTATCAAGCCATCTCGAAGTTGCATAAGATCTCTGAGTCCATACACGTGGACGTAGGGGATTGGACGCTACTCGGGTGGTTTTGGGGCCTGATGTCGACTTGGGGTTGGAAGATTCTGATGATCATCGGGGTTTTTGTAGCATTCCTGTTCACGTGTTGCCTTTGTGTGCAGTGTGGTCCTGCTTTATGTGGCCTCTGTGCTACGACGTGTATAAGACAGCCGCCTGTTACCAAAGGAACTCTGATGGACAGAATTATGCTGCAGCAGCATCTAGATGGTCTGATGAATATCGAGATCGATTATGATTCCGACTAGTGCTTGCCTACATGAGGGCAAAAGGAGCGTCTGAGGTTCCGTGACAGTTGTAAGGGATGTTTTCGACTCGCACGAATATGGTCGAGTCTGGTCTCTATGAACCGCAAATGACGAGTTTAGTGGGTGTACGCGTTTACGCTGTGCTAATCTGAACCGTTCGTTTGTTTCGTGGGTTTCTTCATCTGAGCCCACGGGTTCCATCTTAGATACGGCATCCATTTTGTTTCTTGCCCTCAAGTAGCCAGCGAACGGACGTAAATATAAATTTTATGGTCAAGAAATGTTCCCTAACGTGTACCCCACCGTCTCCATGTACGAACTTAAAGTGCATGTAACTTCCCTCCTGTGCCAGCTATGAAGACGCAAATACATTTGCGTCCAACGTTAACATGTCCTCTTTCAGACCCGCCATGAACGGGTTGAATATTCAGTTCCTAAGTATGCTATGCCAACGTCTTTTTGTGGTGTACTTTACACATTTTTCAGCTCTGGCGAAGTAGGCCCTGAATTCTGCCATCGAGCCTTTTTCTGCCTTCTGACTCTGAACGCCTCAGCCTGGGCTGCCTCTGTACCCGTGACCTCTGCCTTACTCCCTGCGCGGCTCACGGCGCTTAGCTCAGCCTGCTGCCTGCCAAGACCAAATTCAACCTTCGCATTATCTGTTCCGCTCCTCGAAAATACATTCCTACCTACTAGTTTAAGTAAACATCCCCCCAGCTGCAGAGCAAAGGGCCCGGCCTCACTGTCTCCGTGCAAGTAATTCATAGCCTTTGTTACCATGGTAGGCCCATGCCCCCTCGCCTCTCATGCAGACACTTAGACGCTTATACACGCACTTACAGTCAGTATAGAATAGCTTCTGCCCCAGAGACCTTTTCCTTTTAGATAATATGGTTCCTAAACATCAGATATCAGATATGATAGTGGTACGAGTTGATCTGACATGCCAGACTTCTGTCTCTTTCCGCTAGTGTAAATGTCAAGTCCCCTGCACCCTCCAGTTTCACGTCAATCACACGTCATGCAGCTGCGCGCGCATCCAGACTTCAGATTTCTGCTGACATTGCAATATTCTGCTTTGTACCCACCTACTTGTGACACTTACATATGACGTTTCTAGCACACGCCTCTATGTTCACGCCTAGTTCACGCCTTCTAATTACGTATCACTACCACGTGTGTGCTCTTATCTTGTTTCTCTCAGCTGTTACGCCTACTGTATTGGTTTCTATAATATGATTTAAGTATATAAGCTATGTATTGTCAATAAAATATTGCTCTATCCCTTCCTGCACCCCAGTGGTGGCAGGAACCCGATATCCGATCTGGTACCATGACCATTCCTTTTTAAGGAATAAAACCCCTAAGAACTCTAACACCACGGACTCTGCCTCTTTCTTTCCGATTGAGTTATTTTTGTTTAAGTACTTACCTGCATAGAAATTAAGACGGTAAATCAAATATTTACCACATTATTCTGGCGCCCGAATAGGGACCCCTCCCCCACCCCACGCGCCGGTTGGTGCGTTGCAAGCTTTGCCCCCTGCCATCAGTCAAGACGGAACTACGCGTACCCGCAGGATTTCCTGTATCTCCCTCTGGCCCACGGAGGTGACGGAGACTGCGATCAGCAGCCAGACGAGGCGGTGAGGAGTGCGGAGGATCCCGACCAGAGCCTAGCCGAAAGAAGCAAGGTCCGAGGTGTCAAGAGGCCCACCAGTTCCGAAGTGTCCACATGTCGAGTCGAGTCGAGTCCGGTCCAGTCCAGTCGAGTTTTCCGAGGCCTTCTGTTTCCGTGCTTCCCGGTGAGTACCATTGCTGGGACGTATCTAGACGGGTGCATTATCATGTATCCGGTAAAGACGGGTTTGGGTACACAAACGCGGTCTGCACTGTTTTAGACAGTGTATCTGTACTGTTTAGCAGTATATCCGTTATTCAAGTTCTTGCACTGTCTTCGACAGTGTATCTGTGCTGTTTTAGCAGTACATCTAGTTCCGAGGGTAGAGATATATGTTCAAAATGTTCTCTCATGTGATTAATGTCGTGGTATGAGTGAATGTTTAATGTGCATTATTGTGTTTTTGTGTAACTAGTTGTGTTCAGAGTAAAGTAGCAAGGATTGAGTATCCAGTACAAAGTAGACAATATGCCGTTTTTCAATAAGTTAAAGCAGATAGGAACTAGGAAAGGGATGCTAGAGGAAGAAATTCCTATCCCCCCTAGGGACACGCCTGGAAATTACATGTACCATAAGCATGGCATAGACGCCATACTGTATCTAGATTTATGGGCCGATTATACTAAGCACCTAGAAGAAAGACACAGATGGCCCGCTACAGGAACATGGGATGCCGAGTGCATCCTGAAAGTAGAAGAAGCACTATGGAGAAAGAAAGCCAGACAATCACAGAAAGATGCCATAGAATTATGGCGTAAGGAATCACATAAACGAGCCGAAAAAGAACTCCGAAAAGAAGACAGACTTAGAGAAGCGCCGGATAGAGTCCGAGAAAACGAATTAGTTAAAGAAGGGATCCGAGTAAAAGCCGAACAAGTAGACCGCGCACGAACCAATCTTGTAAATGGCATGTATTTAGTGGCCGAGGGTTCGCCTGAAGCCAATTCAGAAATACCGAAAGATCTGCCGCCACCATTGGTTCCAACTAAAGTAAACCACAGGACCACTAAAGACATATTCCTGGCTTCCTATCTAGATGATGTAGCGCCCGCTTACACCAACCCACCTGCCCGCGTGCCGCCTACTGACGGTGACGGAGGTGGCAACCCGTCTCAAGACCATATTCCGCCATTACCGCAACAGAGTTCCCCCGTTCGACAGCCTGTCCCTCCACCCCCACCACTCCCCACACCTAAGGTTAAAATACCAAATCCGTTGTTGCCTGATCCTATTAAGAGACAAGTTCAGGTACACATACAGACTCCACAGAGAGATAATGCCCAAGCCTCCGCCCCAGGAGGTGCAACAGGGGGTCTTCAGACCCCGCCAGCAACACACAGATTACACGTTAGGGACATGCTGAAGCCATATACACCCCAATCACCCCGTCTCGACATACTCAAAGAACCCCTTCCAGTTTGCAGATATGATCCAGTACCCGGTAAAGACGATAGAATGTTGATAGCATCACTACGTTTGCGACAAGCCACAGATTACCTAGTGTTATTCCCGGGGATGACTGATCACCTAGATAGAATATATCATTTTGTCCAGACTGGGGAAAATCCTGAAAGTATTAAGGAGGCCCTGGCACACCAGAAAGTTGACACTCAAGCATATGTGTTACGTTTTTTCATAAATTGCTTAATAAGAGACCGAGACAGGCCTGGGGTAGACCAGGAAGAAATGGAAGCACTAAACAGGTGGGGTCAAAATATAGCCGAAGGAAAGCATGATAGACAGAATTGCATATCTAGCATGTACAAGAAAATAAGAAAAGCAGTAATAGAGATACACGAAAAAGAAAAAGAAAATGGCTCCTCCGAGGAGGAGGAAGGATCTGAAGAACCAGAAACGACTACAGATACGATAGCGTATGTAGGTAAGGGAACTTACCTTAGGAAAGGCATTCGCCCAGAAAGCAAGAGAGTTTTTCTCTCCGGCATATCAAAACCGAATTCTTCTGAATATCTGTTTCAAGACACTGATAGAATGCTTCGAGAACTAATGGGGTACCATGTACTCAATTCTATGGATGAACAAGAACTAGCCCGATCAGCAGTACTATGGGCTGACAATCCTAATATATACAATGATGATACAGTAGCACAGACATTTCTGAACCTTTCCCCAGACGAGCAGAAATTAGCAGGTATATACATGATTCAGCACCTCCTCACGTTATACAGAAATCAACATTCTGATCCAGGTCCCTTACCTGATACGTTAGAAGCACTACTTATGAATAGATGGAGAGGCCTAAGTACCAAGCTAATTCAAATAATTCTAGAACAACGGCACAGATATAACACTTTCTTAGGCCCACAATATGTCTCCGCTCCGCCCCCAGAAAGGAAAATGTTTCATATGGAGCATTTTGAAAGGCAGAACCCATTACGAGAAGTACATCCAGTTATGGGCACCGATAATACACTGAAACGTGTGTATGTATACACACCTCTGACCAAGTTAGAATTATTGGAGATGAAGAAACTAGTACCCTGTCACGATAAAGACCCCACAGGTTTTCACAGAGAACTGAAGGATATGTTACTCATGGGAGATTACACCTATACTGATATTATGAAATTATTAAAGGTTCTGTTGCCCACCGGCATCTACGAGAAGCTCAAGGAAAGAGAATGGGAGGTGGGAGATAAAAAGATTATATGGACTGAAATAGAAGACGAGGAAAAGATTCGTACTCCAGGGCTAGGCCTTGGGGAAAAAGCTAAAGCATTACCAGGTTTGATAGTACAGGTCTTGCCAAGATTATTGACAACTAAAAAGGAAGACTGGGACGCAATCTCAGCCTGTAAACAGAAACACGATGAAGATACTAGTGACTTCTATTCAAGATTCGAGAAATGTTTTATTATTAATAGTGGCCTGAAACCAAGTAGCGAGTCATACCCACACCTTTTTGTAAGTAAATTAGTAGAGAATTCCCTAACGCAAGTTAAGAATCGAGTATATAAAGTCGAAAGCACATGGCACGCAAATACGCCATCCCAGATGTTACAAATGTTACAATATCATCAGAACAGAATTAGAGAAGAACAGGATCATGAACAGAGACGCATGAAAGACACGAAAATGAAAATGTTAGTGGCCCAGTCGGTTCCAGCCGACGGCCAGAAAAAGGGTGGGACACAGACAAATAATTCAGCAGCTCCCGTTAAAGGGACATGCAACTATTGCAAGCAGCCAGGTCACTACGTACATGAATGTCCAGTCCTGAAACACAATATAGCAACAGGTAAAACTAAAGAGAGACCGCATCCGCCTAGACAAGACCAGGGCCAACAACAGACTTCGCAGAATTCACAGCCTATGCATGCTTCATCACATACAGGACAGGCCGCAGCGGCATCACAGCCACAGCCCATTGCCGCGACACAGCAGGTTTCACGACAGATGTGCCAGTATGCCCAATCTGATTATCCCGATTATCAGCGATACACATGAAACAGCCTAGAGAGGGAGGTTGGCTTGCCTCTTATTGAGATTCCTGTAGATCAAGAGGGTCCTTATGTACATAGTCAAGTATTGGGAAAAGACAGAAAGTTTTTAATTGACACAGGGGCAAGCCGCACAACAATCAGCCATGATGAAGTCCCAGGGGCACCCCTCTCAGGCTCACAGAATGTGTCCCTTGGTTTTTCAGGACAGCCTATTATAAATGAAGTATCGAAACCTGTCCCCCTAGCAGTAGGTCCATTATCACGTGTTACAGACTTGTTACTCACAAAATCATGGTCGACATGAGGCAGGGTGCCGGACAGAGCGCTACAGCCAGGTCGCCGCACTGGTTACTATAAGAGAGTGCAGCAAGGCTGACTTGAGGCAGGGCGCCTGTCAGAGCGCTGCAGACAGGTTGCCGCACTTGTTACTATAAGAGAGCGCAGCATGGTGGATGTGAGGCAGGGCGCCGGACATAGTCCTGGAGTCAGGTCGCTGCACTGGTTACTATAAGAGAGCGCAGTATGGTCAACGTGAGGCAGGGGGCCGGTCAGAGTTCTGCAGACAGGTCGCCGCACTGGTTACATAAGAGAGAGCAGCATGCTCAACGTGAGGCAGGGCGCTGGTCAGAGCGCTGCAGACAGTTCGCTGCACTGGTTACTATGAGAGAGTGCAGCATGGTCGACGCGAGGCAGGGTGCTGGTAAGAGCGCTGCAGACAGGTCGCCCCACTGGTTACTATAAGGGAGCTTGGCCTTGGCATGGTTTAGATCTCAGCGGACAGGTTGCATAGTATACTATGGTATTTAAATTTTGGCCGACAGGATATCCGTCACCGTTGTGACGGAGTAACCCGTCCTCCAAGATCTAAATGAGGACCTCTGATTAATTCCAAAAGGCTCTGTGTTGTGAACATAAGTGCAGAGGGCCTCATTTATGAAAAGTGGCGCATCGCTGCATGAAAACAGCGACGCGTCACTTTTCATTGCGATACCAATGATGCATCATATTTACAGTTTGACGCATCATGTCGCAAAGAGTTACAGATACGTCAGTATTTCTGATGTATCTGTAGGTGCAAAAATGACGCATTGCTGGTGTGTGTCACAAAAGTGACGCAGCTCCATCAATTGGTCATTACACATGGGCAAGTCACATTACAAACCTGTTGCGTCAGTCTTACGCCTGCTGTGAAGCAGGCGTATGATATTGACGTATTTGCGCCCTAGAAGTGGCGCAGTGAAATCTCATAGATTTCACTGCATCACTTCTACGAGGCTTACTTGTGTCATAACGCCCACCCTGCATACATTATACCTGGCGCAGGTATAATGTGGCGCAGGGGTTTACAAAGTGACGCATCTACCTAGATGCATCACTTTGTAAATTAGACGCAACAGGGCACATTTTTAACACTGCTGGTGCGTCACAAAAAGTGGTGCACAGGCGGCTTAAAAGTGACGCAAGGACTCATAAATAAGCCCCAGAGTGTGGTACGTGGCTGGACAGAGTGTAGCACACAGGCAGTCACACTGATTTATACAGGCGGGCATGGTGCTGATGTTGGTTGGGTATAGTTATTTGTAGACGAGTGCACACTATTGTGTCCACCAGGGCATGGTGCTGTAGATTGAGGTCCGTAGGACTGTAGACAGATAGATAAACGGATTTATACATAAGGTTCTGCACAGTGTTGTGGACACAAGGGCAGCTCTTTATCACAGCCAAAGTTGTGATAAATTTATCACCCCATTCACAAGCTGGTGCTAACAGCCCATAGCACCAGTTTATCTGCAATAGTAGCCGCAAAAAACATAGCAACAGATGACCCCGGCAACTATCGCTAATGAGATGAAGAGTGAGGTTCCGTGACAATTATAAGGGATGTTTTCGACTCGCACGAATATGGTCGATTCTGGTATCTATGAACCGCAAATGACGAGTTTAGTGGGTGTACGCGTTTACGCTGTGCTAACCTGAACCGTTCGTTTGTTTCGTGGGTTTCTTCATCTGAGCCCACGGGTTCCATCTTAGATACAGCATCCATTTTGTTTCTTGCCCTCAAGTAGCCAGCGAACGGACGCTGTCCGCTTCGCGACCCTGGGATTCCCAAACTCTTGCGGAAGACACGTCTCCTTTGAAGGTGTCTTTATGATGAGGGGGACGACACTGTGAGGCAGATGGCCCCGCTCGAGGCTCATCTTGCCGTGTCGCTCTATTGTCTCAGTTGTGCATTCATTAAGCACGTCCCCTTTGATGCCTGCAGCTCGTGTTTCCTAGTACCACCCCTTTTACACCCTTTTCGATTTGCTCACTGTCCTCATCTTCCTTTGTACCTGTTTCTGTCTCTCCCTTGATTCGTTTACTGCTGATTGGAATGTACTGATGGTGGGAAGATGTACTTTTACAGTTGGGAACCGCCAAATGTTACTGTAGTTATGTTCCGGGCTCTGAATTCATGAAAGCAACCCCTTATGTCTTTACGATGGGAACCAAGTTGTAAACCTTTGTACACCATGTTATCCTATGCACGAAAACTGTATAAAAGGAGCGATCCACAGATACAATTTGAAGCAGTCTCCTCGAACCTACACATGTTGTACTTCTTGTGACTTCTGTGTTCCCTGCAGTAATAAACCTCGAATCTTTGACGCCGAAGGAAGTGTCCCGTGTCTCTGTCATTTGTACGCCGGAACAGGTTACCCACGAAGGTTTTAGGTGTTATCCCTGGCACCGCTGGGTCTTAGAAAAACCCAGTCCTTCAGTTGGCGCCCAACTTGGGGCTGCATCAGTGGTACCGGTCCAAAGCCCGACGATCGTGAGGAACTTCGTGTGAAATCTCCGAGGGAAGGTGCACCCCGCTTCATCGATCCTGTTGTCGAAACAAGTGGCCCGACGACTTTTCCCGCGAAGATCCCCGCCTCCTGACGGCTGCGACGGACTGCTGCCCTGACTGTAGACCTGTTTTGGCGCCTGGCGTAGACCTTGGTACAGCGAGACGATTGACGGGCCTTCCTGGTGACGCCATTGATCTCTGAGTTAAGTATTTGTGGGTCGCTCCCATAGTCCTTTGTTGTGGGTGCTTGGTTGTTGCATGGTTCCATTGCATTTGTGGTTCTTAGTACTTGGTTCTTTGTTGTGTTATTTGACGTCTGCAGTCGCCAAAAACCGAGGGTTTTTGCTCTTTGCAGGGACATTGTAAATCCTATAACCCTTGAAGTTTGTGAAACTCGGCTGGTGTGCAAGATGCCTGGCCGTAGTACTTTGTTTAGTTGCTTTAGAAGTTGTGGTGCGGATTCCCGACTGGAGGACTCGTGTCCGATACCTCCGGTTGGAACTCCAACTTACGAGCTGTTCAGTAAGCATGGGTTAGGTCCAATTACATTCAACGAGTGTTGGGTCCGTTATACTAAAAGGGATGGTGAACTTAGTTGGCCACCCCATGGTAGTTTTGAGACCCCGATTTTAGATAATCTTGAAGCTAAATTATTTCAGAAGAAAGCAAGGCCGGCCATATTTGATTCCTTTCGGTTGTGGCGTAAAGAAGCCAAGCAGAGAGAAATCAAACAGATAAAACGTAATAAGAGAGAAGGTATTATTACTACGGTAAGAAACGCAGAGCAGTTTCAGCGAGATAAGGAGGATAAGGAAAAGGAAGTTTTTGATAGATTGCAGCGCATGTCTGTAGATAAGTGTTACCCCGCTTTACCGATGGGTACGGATAAGAAGGAGGAAGCAACGGAGGACCCCTTGTTGTCCTATCTCTTGAAATCACCACCTCCGTATGCGCAGGGTACCGCAGTTCCTGTGGTTCCCCCTGTTGCTGTTCCTGTACCTGTTCCCCAACCTGCTCCTGTTCCTGTACCTCCAATTGTTCCTACTCCTCTGCCTGCTTCTGTCCCTACTGCTCCTCCGCTTGTACTTCCTCATACTCCTGCTCCCGCTGCCTCTACTATTCTGGTTACTTCTGCTGTTCCTTCTGTTTCTGATACTTCTCTTGTTTCTCCGTTGTGTTACTCTAATACTCCGTCTACTGGACGTCGTGTCCCTTCTGTTGCTGCTAGTTTTTTCCATTCTCTTGGACCGATTCTTGAGTCCGCTGGTTACTTCGGACGGTCCCCAAAGACGAAGTCAGCTTCCCGGTAGTAGGGAACGTGACTGTTTATATGATATGGCGATGGCTTGGATGAAATATCCCCTTAGGAACCCTCCACGTGTGGTACTTGATACGTTCTCTCAGTTCAATGTACCGACACAGAGGTTCGTGTTTGAGGAAATGTGCAAGGTTTTGCGTGACCAAATATCGGTTGATGCGTCTGATGATACAATGACTGCTCTAACTAATCTTCAGCTTCAGTTTACGAGCGGAATGATAGTGGGTAGCAATGTTCGACGTGCTATCGAGCAGTTGCTCTCTTTCCGTCCCTCTATTATGCCTAGAGCATTGTTTGTAGAAGATATTGAGGGATCGTCAGCAACGCCTGTGTGGATATATCTACCGTGGAAACGATCGGAAGTTTTACAGGTAAAGCAATCTTTGCCTGACCCTCGCAAAAATCCTGCAGGGTACAATAAAGAATTGTCGCAGCATGTGGATGCTACGATAATGAACCTTGCTGACATCGATATGTTGTTCGGTAACGTAGTTCCGCAACCAGTTTGGGCAAAAATTCGTCAGGAAAATCATGCGAACGAGCTAGGTGGTGACTGGCCTGCTCTTGTGGCAGCAGACACCCGTCAAATTGGTGGGGCGAAACCTGAACAGCTCATTACTGATCTCCCCCAGAGAATTATTACCCTCATGAAAACGCTTATGCCAGCTATGAAGGTGAATTGGGATAAGTTGTCCGCTTGCAAACAGAAGAAGGACGAGAGTGTCTCTGACTTCTTTACGAGATTTGAGGAGGCATTCATTGATCATAGTGGTCAGGATATGGGCACTGAAGGAGGTCAGAGGTTGTTTGTGGACAAGTTTGTATCAAATTTGTTGCCGGACTTAAGCAACAAATTAAGAAATTCAGAAAGTGCGTGGGCTGTTTCCACTTCTGCTCAGATATTGGCCACGGCCCAATATTATGAGAACAGGGAGAAAGAGGAGAATGATTGTGCCGATAAAAAGATGAAAGAGCTCAAAACGAAGGTGTTGTTGCAACAAGCGTATCCTCCACGTTCAAATCAGAATGATTCGCAACAGCGGAATCGATCGCAGTCTCAGCAGAATAGGTCGCAAACACGAAATGACTCTTCTTCGCAGAGATCTACATTGGGGTACAATCAGTGTGCCTATTGTAGGAACGAGGGTCATTTGAAATTTGATTGTCCAGTTTTGAGTGAGCGTAATAGTGGTAATTCATCTAGAGGAGGTCGTAATGGTCGTAATGGTCCCCAACAAGCATCACGAGGTAGAGGTCGCGGTGCTCAAAATGATCGTTCCAATAATTCTTCCGATTCTAATAATTGTTTCGATCAACGTGGATCATCGCAAAGCAGATCTGCTCAGTATAATGTAGACGATTATTACGTTGATCAGAACACTGACGACGGTAATTACTAGGACAGCCGTAGACAAGGAGAGGGAGTAGTATCAGTTCCAGTTGATCAGAGAGGGCCTTACGTTGCAGTTGCCACCTCAGGCGTCGTTGAGCCTTTTCTGTTGGACACTGGTGTAGCGAAAAGTTCCATCATGCATTCGAAACTCCCTGGCGCACCTTTGTCTGGCTTAACAAATGTTTCCGTTGGATTCTCTGGTGCCCCCGTTAGCAATCCGGTTTCGTGCCCTTTGCCCCTTACAATTGGGCCTCGTGAGCTGAAAGCTCCTTTGATTTTGACTACTGGTTGTGGTGAGAATCTTTTGGGCCTGGATTTGCTGAAACGTCTGTATGCAACTTTGTATTGTTCTCCTGCGGGAGTTAAGCTTACACTGGGTGAGAAAGTTATCTCTCCTATGTATTTGTCCATCGACAAGCTCCCACCGGAATTGAGTTCTCTTCCTGCATCTTTGTGGGCAACAGGTCCCAATGACGTGGGCCTGCTTGATATCTCCCCTTATGTTGTTCATCTGAAATCTAATGTGCGTTTGCCACGTATTCCCCAGTATCGTATCTCTCTTGATGGTGAGCGAGCACTGTTAGCCATCATCTATGATTTAATTGAGAAAGACGTTATCGAAGAGACTCTGGGAAACGTGTGTAATAGCCCTGTGCTGCCCATTCTGAAACGCACTGATCCATCGAAACCCCCGTTTATCGTTTTGTTATTGATTTACGGGAGGTGAATAAAATTGTGATTCCTCAGTTCCCTGTGGTGCCTGACATTACGGCTCTACTGACTCTGATTCCAGCCTCTGCATCTTGGTTCTCAGTGATCGATCTGAAGAATGCTTTCTTCAGCATTCCGATTGCTGAAGAGAGTAGGGACCTTTTCGGTTTCTCTCTTGGTGGCCGCAGCTTTAGGTTTAAACGCGCTCCTCAGGGCTACTGTGAGAGTCCATCGATATACAGCCAAGCCTTGAAAAGCCAACTTGATGCGTTTATGTTGCCGGCTGGTGCGGCCTTGATCCAATACGTTGATGACTTATTGGTGGCTGCAGACACTCAGGACATTTGTAAAATTGCTACGATATCATTGTTGCAGCATCTTTGTGACTTACATCATAAGGTGTCACCTCCTAAACTTCAATATTGTTGTCAAGAAGTAACCTACCTAGGTCACTTATTGTCAAAGGAGGGAAGAAGGTTGACCCCAGAGAGAATTGCAGCGATTGCTCGTATGACTGTGCCAACAACTCAGAGAGATGTGCGTGCCTTTTTAGGTATCACGTCATACTGCAGGCAATGGATTCCTAATTTTTCATTGCTAGCGAAACCATTGGTAGCTCTTACGTGCAAGGATGTTCCAACTCCTTTACCATGGACGGAAGAATGTTAGAAAAGTTTTTCTGAACTACGTGACGCGTTGTGTTCGGCCCTGTGTTAGGTACCCCTGACTACAGTAAGCCGTTTACACTATACGTTCACGAGAGGGAAGGTTGTGCGTTGAGTGTTTTAACGCAACAATTCGGCGGTAAGCAACGTCCATGCGCATATTTTTCCTCGACCTTGGACCCGGTAGCTAGAGCATTGCCGAGTTGTTTGAGAGCAACAGCGGCAGCTGCGGTGTCCATCCGACAATCTGCAGGATTGGTCATGGATAATATGCTTACGGTGATGGTTCCGCATGCAGTTGACACTCGTTGAATCGTACGAAAACTCAGCACCTGACGAGTGCACGGTTGTCTGGGTATGAGTTGACGCTGTTGGCAAGTCACATTCAGATAAAGCGCTGTAATGTCCTGAATCCGGCGACGTTGTTGCCGATTACTATGGAGTCAGACGAAGTAGCTCCTCACGACTGCTACTTACGAACTGAGGAGGAAACAAAAGGTCGTGTTGATTTGAAAAATACTCCATTGGAAGATCCCGATGGGACCCTGTATGTGGATGGGTCGTGTTTTAAGTTGCCGAATGGCGATGTGACGACTGCGTATGCTGTGGTGACGTTGAGCACGGTTGTGGAGACTGCGAGATTGAATCAGAATTCTGCCCAAGCGGCAGAGTTGATTGCTTTGACTAGAGCGTGCCTGTTGTCGAAAGGGAAACAGGTGAATGTGTTTACTGATAGTCAATACGCGTTTGGTGTTGCGCACAGTTTTGGACGCTTGTGGAGAGAGAGAGGTTTCATGACATCGCATGGTACAAAGATTCAGCACGGACAGCTCGTGAATGATCTTTTGGATGCACTTACATTGCCCGAGCAGGTGGCGATTATTAAATGTAGTGCACACCGTAAAGTGACGGATGATGTTGGTCGTGGCAATGCGTTTGCGGATGAGATTGCTAAGGAGACTGGCCGGAACCTTAGCACTAGAATGTATGTGACGAGTTCGGTTAGGTGGCCTACAGAAACTGGTATGTGTGAGGACACCATGGAGAGTGTGAAAGCGATTCAGAACGAGGCCACCGAGACTGAAAAGACGAAGTGGAAAGAAAGTACGGGAAAGTTGGATGCGAATGGTTGCTGGATTGATTTGTCGGAACACAAGAGGTGGATGTTGCCGGATGCGTATGTGCTGGCTGTTGTGACGATGGCACACGGCTTGGCACATATTAGTGTGAAAGGTATCTGCAAGTTGTTGTCCCCTGTGTGGAAGAATGATGGTATTACTAAATGTGCTGAGAGATTGGTTAAGAATTGTATGATATGTATGTTGTACAATCCTGGTAAGGGAACTCCTACACCCCCTGGCCATTTTGCTCCCCCTTCATGTCCCTTTGAGGTGATTCAGTTAGACTTCATCCATATGGACCGATGCAATAACTTGAAGTACGTTTTAGTGGTGGTTTGCGCATTCTCCCGATGGATTGAAGCCTACCCTCTCAAAGACAACACTGCTTTGTCCACTGCAAAAATCCTACTGAAGGAATACTTTCCTCGGTATGGAATGCCACGAATTGTATGGTCTGATAACGGAAGTGAGTTTGTAGGGAGTGTGATGAAGAGTGTGTGTAAGGGCCTTGGAATTACACAGAAATTCCACAGCGCCAATCATCCCCAGTCAGCAGGTTTGGTTGAAGGGTATAATGGCACCCTTAAACTGAAATTAGCGAAGATTCAGGCTACAACGGGTCTCTCGTGGCCTGACGCTTTGCCCTTAGCTCTTCTGTCAACTAGGGCGACTGTACACTCCCGAGTAGGGCTTAGTCCCTATGAGATTGTGTTCGGCCGCCCTGCAAATGTTTGGGGGGTCCCTAGACCCAGTGTGTTCTCTGATCTTGAGTACCCAATGTTGATCGATTATCTTCATGATCTGACTGCTAAACTGAGGTTAATTCCCCAACAGGTCTTTGAAGCACTGCCGACGCAGACGGAGGGTCCAGGCCACCAGCTCCAGCCCGGAGACTGGGTGGTGACGAGGAACTTCAGCCGGAAGCACAGTCTTGAGCCTCGTTTTACTGGACCCTACCAAGTTCTCCTTTCCACGAGGACTGCTGTTCATTTGGAAGGACACAAGAATTGGGTGCATGCCACCCATACTAAAAAGGTACCTATACCTTTACCAGCAGACTCGTGGGTGAAGAAGGGCATTGCATCGTCTGAAATAGAAGCTGCTACGAACTTCGTCCCTTTCAGCGACGCCCAGCCTGTCGGAGATACCTCAGTGCAGCAGAACAATATTGTTGAACATTTGTCATTACCAAACTCAAGATCTGAACAATTGACTGGTCAACAGAACTCTGTCTTATCATCGGACCAATTGTTTGACGAACAGACACGTCCTGGGAGAAGCCGATACTTCTTACGATCCAGTATTAGAGACTAATAAATAAGGCTATTTGCTTTCTCCCCTGACATTCACGTTGCCCAATTGCCACTGTCCAGTTTTAAACACACTTGCCAGATTGTAAATTGTAAATTTTGAAAATTTTGAGTTTTTTCCATATATGTGCTTTTTGCTTCCACAGCTAGCAGATTTTGTATATATATATCATTGATTAAAGATACCCTACATCCGGGTGGACCGTAGGGCCGCGCGGGTACTTCCTTCTGGTTAGTAGGTCTTGACACTAGGTCAGAGACCGTCGATTCCTAGGAACTCCTGGGGATTGACTATTGCTACACACAACGAAGTGCGTCAAGAAACGTAGCGGACGGTTTTAGAGGATGGTTTTCTCAAAGCTGTTGGACATGGAAAAGGCTCAGGCTAGAAGATTCGAGTTGCGTAGAATCACACGTACAAAATGCTTCATGTTTCAGGTGTTCCTTCTATTCGTAACTGTTTCCTCGTTATTGGTGGGTGGGGTGTATTACATGATACAGTCATTGTTGCCTTCTGCCTCACCTACCCCTTCTCCTGAACCTAAACTTACTACCACTGTTTCTCCTCATTCCTTCCACCTCTTACCACAACACGAGCAGACTAGACGTGCGGAATTCATGAATAATTCCTTTATTCAACTTCTTCATCAACATCAGTTGGTGATGAACACTACCAATTGTTGGGTGTGTGGGTTAATGCCACATACCACCGATAAGGGAATTCCGTACTTGGTCCTTCCTTATAGTTCCCAGGGTTCAGCTCGAGCATTACAAACAATGTTTCGAAGTGCACTAGATTCCTACCCTAATCGAGAGCCACGTTCTCCACACTTTGGTCCTGGTCCGTACCATAAGTCTTTGGCAATAGCGATTGCTGATTTAGATAGGGATATCTATGAGCCGTCGTTCATTCCAGAGGAAGAGGTGCGAGCCTATAGGGATCTCAGTGAGGTTGAGTATAGTGCGCTCGTGGGCGAAAGACAGCTTAGGAGCTCGTCTCCAATATGGGTCGTACCCCACCTTGGTAATTTCTGCCTGAAGGGCCGCGGTCGAAATCAGAGGGCTCACCTAGGAGAGAGTGCTTGCTCTGAGACGTATGTCTTACAAATGCTCTCTTCCCCTGTTCTCCTGACTGCCAAGGGTACGTACTTTGTCTGTTACGACCGTGCATATACATGGTTGCCCCTTGACTTTGCGGGCACCTGTTATATTGCGAACTTGTTGCCACCAACTTTTACAGTCGCCTCCGATTACCACAAGACTAGAGTTGTGAGGGGCGTGATTAGCGAAGAGGACACTGCCGGTCAAGAGGCAGGAGACTTTTTCAAGGGCTTCTTGCCGTTTTGGGGGCCTATGATTAATAGTAGGAACCTGAGACAGTTGACTCGAGTGGTGGAATCGACAGCTAACATCACTGCCAGTGCCCTTGGTAATATCACAGCAGAGCTTCAGGCGGATAGGTTGATGACGTTGCAAAATCGTATGGTTTTAGACGTTGTCTTAGCAGATCGAGGTGGAGTATGTAGAGTGATCCATTTGAGTTGTTGTGTGTTCATTCCAGACAACGCTCCGACTGTCTATCAAGCCATCTCGAAGTTGCATAAGATCTCTGAGTCCATACACGTGGACGTAGGGGATTGGACGCTACTCGGGTGGTTTTGGGGCCTGATGTCGACTTGGGGTTGGAAGATTCTGATGATCATCGGGGTTTTTGTAGCATTCCTGTTCACGTGTTGCCTTTGTGTGCAGTGTGGTCCTGCTTTATGTGGCCTCTGTGCTACGACGTGTATAAGACAGCCGCCTGTTACCAAAGGAACTCTGATGGACAGAATTATGCTGCAGCAGCATCTAGATGGTCTGATGAATATCGAGATCGATTATGATTCCGACTAGTGCTTGCCTACATGAGGGCAAAAGGAGCGTCTGAGGTTCCGTGACAGTTGTAAGGGATGTTTTCGACTCGCACAAATATGGTCGAGTCTGGTCTCTATGAACCGCAAATGACGAGTTTAGTGGGTGTACGCGTTTACGCTGTGCTAATCTGAACCGTTCGTTTGTTTCGTGGGTTTCTTCATCTGAGCCCACGGGTTCCATCTTAGATACGGCATCCATTTTGTTTCTTGCCCTCAAGTAGCCAGCGAACGGACGTAAATATAAATTTTATGGTCAAGAAATGTTCCCTAACGTGTACCCCACCGTCTCCATGTACGAACTTAAAGTGCATGTAACTTCCCTCCTGTGCCAGCTATGAAGACGCAAATACATTTGCGTCCAACGTTAACATGTCCTCTTTCAGACCCGCCATGAACGGGTTGAATATTCAGTTCCTAAGTATGCTATGCCAACGTCTTTTTGTGGTGTACTTTACACATTTTTCAGCTCTGGCGAAGTAGGCCCTGAATTCTGCCATCGAGCCTTTTTCTGCCTTCTGACTCTGAACGCCTCAGCCTGGGCTGCCTCTGTACCCGTGACCTCTGCCTTACTCCCTGCGCGGCTCACGGCGCTTAGCTCAGCCTGCTGCCTGCCAAGACCAAATTCAACCTTCGCATTATCTGTTCCGCTCCTCGAAAATACATTCCTACCTACTAGTTTAAGTAAACATCCCCCCAGCTGCAGAGCAAAGGGCCCGGCCTCACTGTCTCCGTGCAAGTAATTCATAGCCTTTGTTACCATGGTAGGCCCATGCCCCCTCGCCTCTCATGCAGACACTTAGACGCTTATACACGCACTTACAGTCAGTATAGAATAGCTTCTGCCCCAGAGACCTTTTCCTTTTAGATAATATGGTTCCTAAACATCAGATATCAGATATGATAGTGGTACGAGTTGATCTGACATGCCAGACTTCTGTCTCTTTCCGCTAGTGTAAATGTCAAGTCCCCTGCACCCTCCAGTTTCACGTCAATCACACGTCATGCAGCTGCGCGCGCATCCAGACTTCAGATTTCTGCTGACATTGCAATATTCTGCTTTGTACCCACCTACTTGTGACACTTACATATGACGTTTCTAGCACACGCCTCTATGTTCACGCCTAGTTCACGCCTTCTAATTACGTATCACTACCACGTGTGTGCTCTTATCTTGTTTCTCTCAGCTGTTACGCCTACTGTATTGGTTTCTATAATATGATTTAAGTATATAAGCTATGTATTGTCAATAAAATATTGCTCTATCCCTTCCTGCACCCCAGTGGTGGCAGGAACCCGATATCCGATCTGGTACCATGACCATTCCTTTTTAAGGAATAAAACCCCTAAGAACTCTAACACCACGGACTCTGCCTCTTTCTTTCCGATTGAGTTATTTTTGTTTAAGTACTTACCTGCATAGAAATTAAGACGGTAAATCAAATATTTACCACATTATTCTGGCGCCCGAATAGGGACCCCTCCCCCACCCCACGCGCCGGTTGGTGCGTTGCAAGCTTTGCCCCCTGCCATCAGTCAAGACGGAACTACGCGTACCCGCAGGATTTCCTGTATCTCCCTCTGGCCCACGGAGGTGACGGAGACTGCGATCAGCAGCCAGACGAGGCGGTGAGGAGTGCGGAGGATCCCGACCAGAGCCTAGCCGAAAGAAGCAAGGTCCGAGGTGTCAAGAGGCCCACCAGTTCCGAAGTGTCCACATGTCGAGTCGAGTCGAGTCCGGTCCAGTCCAGTCGAGTTTTCCGAGGCCTTCTGTTTCCGTGCTTCCCGGTGAGTACCATTGCTGGGACGTATCTAGACGGGTGCATTATCATGTATCCGGTAAAGACGGGTTTGGGTACACAAACGCGGTCTGCACTGTTTTAGACAGTGTATCTGTACTGTTTAGCAGTATATCCGTTATTCAAGTTCTTGCACTGTCTTCGACAGTGTATCTGTGCTGTTTTAGCAGTACATCTAGTTCCGAGGGTAGAGATATATGTTCAAAATGTTCTCTCATGTGATTAATGTCGTGGTATGAGTGAATGTTTAATGTGCATTATTGTGTTTTTGTGTAACTAGTTGTGTTCAGAGTAAAGTAGCAAGGATTGAGTATCCAGTACAAAGTAGACAATATGCCGTTTTTCAATAAGTTAAAGCAGATAGGAACTAGGAAAGGGATGCTAGAGGAAGAAATTCCTATCCCCCCTAGGGACACGCCTGGAAATTACATGTACCATAAGCATGGCATAGACGCCATACTGTATCTAGATTTATGGGCCGATTATACTAAGCACCTAGAAGAAAGACACAGATGGCCCGCTACAGGAACATGGGATGCCGAGTGCATCCTGAAAGTAGAAGAAGCACTATGGAGAAAGAAAGCCAGACAATCACAGAAAGATGCCATAGAATTATGGCGTAAGGAATCACATAAACGAGCCGAAAAAGAACTCCGAAAAGAAGACAGACTTAGAGAAGCGCCGGATAGAGTCCGAGAAAACGAATTAGTTAAAGAAGGGATCCGAGTAAAAGCCGAACAAGTAGACCGCGCACGAACCAATCTTGTAAATGGCATGTATTTAGTGGCCGAGGGTTCGCCTGAAGCCAATTCAGAAATACCGAAAGATCTGCCGCCACCATTGGTTCCAACTAAAGTAAACCACAGGACCACTAAAGACATATTCCTGGCTTCCTATCTAGATGATGTAGCGCCCGCTTACACCAACCCACCTGCCCGCGTGCCGCCTACTGACGGTGACGGAGGTGGCAACCCGTCTCAAGACCATATTCCGCCATTACCGCAACAGAGTTCCCCCGTTCGACAGCCTGTCCCTCCACCCCCACCACTCCCCACACCTAAGGTTAAAATACCAAATCCGTTGTTGCCTGATCCTATTAAGAGACAAGTTCAGGTACACATACAGACTCCACAGAGAGATAATGCCCAAGCCTCCGCCCCAGGAGGTGCAACAGGGGGTCTTCAGACCCCGCCAGCAACACACAGATTACACGTTAGGGACATGCTGAAGCCATATACACCCCAATCACCCCGTCTCGACATACTCAAAGAACCCCTTCCAGTTTGCAGATATGATCCAGTACCCGGTAAAGACGATAGAATGTTGATAGCATCACTACGTTTGCGACAAGCCACAGATTACCTAGTGTTATTCCCGGGGATGACTGATCACCTAGATAGAATATATCATTTTGTCCAGACTGGGGAAAATCCTGAAAGTATTAAGGAGGCCCTGGCACACCAGAAAGTTGACACTCAAGCATATGTGTTACGTTTTTTCATAAATTGCTTAATAAGAGACCGAGACAGGCCTGGGGTAGACCAGGAAGAAATGGAAGCACTAAACAGGTGGGGTCAAAATATAGCCGAAGGAAAGCATGATAGACAGAATTGCATATCTAGCATGTACAAGAAAATAAGAAAAGCAGTAATAGAGATACACGAAAAAGAAAAAGAAAATGGCTCCTCCGAGGAGGAGGAAGGATCTGAAGAACCAGAAACGACTACAGATACGATAGCGTATGTAGGTAAGGGAACTTACCTTAGGAAAGGCATTCGCCCAGAAAGCAAGAGAGTTTTTCTCTCCGGCATATCAAAACCGAATTCTTCTGAATATCTGTTTCAAGACACTGATAGAATGCTTTGAGAACGAATGGGGTACCATGTACTCAATTCTATGGATGAACAAGAACTAGCCCGATCAGCAGTACTATGGGCTGACAATCCTAATATATACAATGATGATACAGTAGCACAGACATTTCTGAACCTTTCCCCAGACGAGCAGAAATTAGCAGGTATATACATGATTCAGCACCTCCTCACGTTATACAGAAATCAACATTCTGATCCAGGTCCCTTACCTGATACGTTAGAAGCACTACTTATGAATAGATGGAGAGGCCTAAGTACCAAGCTAATTCAAATAATTCTAGAACAACGGCACAGATATAACACTTTCTTAGGCCCACAATATGTCTCCGCTCCGCCCCCAGAAAGGAAAATGTTTCATATGGAGCATTTTGAAAGGCAGAACCCATTACGAGAAGTACATCCAGTTATGGGCACCGATAATACACTGAAACGTGTGTATGTATACACACCTCTGACCAAGTTAGAATTATTGGAGATGAAGAAACTAGTACCCTGTCACGATAAAGACCCCGCAGGTTTTCACAGAGAACTGAAGGATATGTTACTCATGGGAGATTATACCTATACTGATATTATGAAATTATTAAAGGTTCTGTTGCCCACCGGCATCTACGAGAAGCTCAAGGAAAGAGAATGGGAGGTGGGAGATAAAAAGATTATATGGACTGAAATAGAAGACGAGGAAAAGATTCGTACTCCAGGGCTAGGCCTTGGGGAAAAAGCTAAAGCATTACCAGGTTTGATAGTACAGGTCTTGCCAAGATTATTGACAACTAAAAAGGAAGACTGGGACGCAATCTCAGCCTGTAAACAGAAACACGATGAAGATACTAGTGACTTCTATTCAAGATTCGAGAAATGTTTTATTATTAATAGTGGCCTGAAACCAAGTAGCGAGTCATACCCACACCTTTTTGTAAGTAAATTAGTAGAGAATTCCCTAACGCAAGTTAAGAATCGAGTATATAAAGTCGAAAGCACATGGCACGCAAATACGCCATCCCAGATGTTACAAATGTTACAATATCATCAGAACAGAATTAGAGAAGAACAGGATCATGAACAGAGACGCATGAAAGACACGAAAATGAAAATGTTAGTGGCCCAGTCGGTTCCAGCCGACGGCCAGAAAAAGGGTGGGACACAGACAAATAATTCAGCAGCTCCCGTTAAAGGGACATGCAACTATTGCAAGCAGCCAGGTCACTACGTACATGAATGTCCAGTCCTGAAACACAATATAGCAACAGGTAAAACTAAAGAGAGACCGCATCTGCCTAGACAAGACCAGGGCCAACAACAGACTTCGCAGAATTCACAGCCTATGCATGCTTCATCACATACAGGACAGGCCGCAGCGGCATCACAGCCACAGCCCATTGCCGCGACACAGCAGGTTTCACGACAGATGTGCCAGTATGCCCAATCTGATTATCCCGATTATCAGCGATACACATGAAACAGCCTAGAGAGGGAGGTTGGCTTGCCTCTTATTGAGATTCCTGTAGATCAAGAGGGTCCTTATGTACATAGTCAAGTATTGGGAAAAGACAGAAAGTTTTTAATTGACACAGGGGCAAGCCGCACAACAATCAGCCATGATGAAGTCCCAGGGGCACCCCTCTCAGGCTCACAGAATGTGTCCCTTGGTTTTTCAGGACAGCCTATTATAAATGAAGTATCGAAACCTGTCCCCCTAGCAGTAGGTCCATTATCACGTGTTACAGACTTGTTACTCACAAAATCATGTCCAGAAAACTTGTTAGGTATCAAAACACTGAAGGCTCTAGGAGCCGTGATATGTTGTTCTCCGGAAGGAGTTAGACTTTTCCTGCGAGACTTCAAGGGTCACTATGTATTACGAGAGTTTGATGTCAGATTGAAAAATGTACCGAAACACCTGTGGGCACAAGGCCCAACTGATGTAGGCTGCATGCACATTACACCATACCGTGTTACACTCAAGCCAGGTGTTGTTTTACCCCGAATCAGACAATACAAATTACCACCTGATGCTGTAGTGGCTTTACTGGAAATCATTGAAGAGCTCATTGCCCAAGGAGTGGTCGTAGAGACCGACTCCAATATCTGTAATTCCCCTATCATTCCGATTCTTAAACGTACTGATCCCAATGCACCGCCAGTATATCGGCTGGTGATTGATTTACGAGAACTGAATAAATGCATTGTTCCACAGTACCCTGTGGTTCCCGACATCTCATCCTTATTGACTGCTATTGATTCAGAAGCAACGTTCTTTACTGTAATCGACCTCAAGAACACCTTCTTCAGTGTGCCCATTGACCCAGAGAGCCAATATCTCTTCGGATTCAGTTTAAATGGACGAAGTTTCAAATTTTCACGCGCACCTCAAGGATTCACAGAAAGCCCCAGCATCTATAGCCAGGCACTGAAAAGACAACTTGATTGTATCCAAATGCCAGTTAACACTGCCTTACTACAGTACGTTGATGATCTGCTGATCACCGCACGAAGTGAACCCGAATGTGAGCAAGCATCACTGACAGTTACATTTTCTGGCCGACAAGGGACACAAGGTGTCTCCTTCGAAGCTACAATTCTGTGTTCAGCAAGTTGTGTACTTGGGTCACTTGCTGTCCAAAGTGGGGAGACAGCTCACTCCTGATCGCATCCAGCTAATTGTAAATATGCCGCAACCCCAGACACAAAAGGAAGTGCGGGCCTTTATAGGCCTCACCTCGTACTGCAGACAATGGATTCCTCAGTATGCATTTCTAGCTAAACCACTCATTCAGTTGACAACACAGGAGGCAGCGACTTCGACTGCCCTCCCTTGGACTCAGGAACATACACAGGCTTTTGAGGAATTAAAGAAAGCTTTATGTCAAGCACCAGTTCTAGCAACACCATGTTACAGCAAACCTTTTACACTTTTTGTTACAGAACGTGATGGTACAGCGTTGTCTGTCCTCACTCAAGATCAAGCAGGTTCACATAAGCCTTGCGCTTATTTTTCAAGTACATTGGATTCAGTAGCCCAGGCACTCCCTGCGTGCTTAAAGTCAGTTGCAGCGACAGCCCTAGCAATCAGACAGAGCGATTCAATTGTATTAGGACATCCATTAACAGTACAAGTCCCACATTCTGTAGAGGTCCTTCTAAACCGAACCCAGACTCAACACTTGACTATAGCACGACTGACAGGTTATGAATTGACGCTATTCCAGCCACACATAGAAATCCGACGCTGTAGCATTCTAAACCCCGCAACATTGTTACCTTCGATTATGACAGATCCAGCACCGCATGATTGTATAGAGATCATTAATGCAGTAACAAAGCCCCGACAAGACTTAACAGATGTTCCATTGACAAATCCAGACCTGACACTTTACGTGGACGGTTCATGTATGAGAACAAATACAGGAGAATTAGTGGCCGCGTATGCAGTGACCACTGAAACTGAAGTCAAAGAAACACATCGTATTGACACACTGTCCGCTCAAGCGGCGGAGCTCATTGCTCTGACCCGAGCCTGCATACTAGCCGAGAACAGAAATGTTAACATATACACAGATTCCCGTTATGCTTTCGGAGTCGTACACGACTTCGGAGTGTTATGGCAAGAACGAGGTTTTTTGACCTCTCACGGTGCCAAGATCCAACACGGTTCCCTCATTCAAGCCCTGTTAGAAGCAATACATCTGCCTTCGGGCATATCCATCATGAAGTGTAAAGCACATACTAAAGTTACAGATTCTGTTTCCCAGGGTAATGACCTGGCAGACCAAACAGCAAAACACACAGCATTGACTCACACCCAGACAACTGACGTGACAAAGACCATAGTACCGACACATTGTATGACAGTTAGGGATCCCACACTAGATGTAATCGATATTCAGACACATGCCACTCCAGATGAAATCAAGAAATGGTCTGAACAAGGAGGGATTCAGACAGATCAAGGATGGGTGACGAAGGGAAAATCTACATGGTTTCTCCCTGACTCTATGGTTCAAGTCATAATAAATACAGCACATAGTCCAGCACAC
Organism: Lissotriton vulgaris; assembly: GCF_964263255.1. Taxonomy (NCBI): domain Eukaryota; kingdom Metazoa; phylum Chordata; class Amphibia; order Caudata; family Salamandridae; genus Lissotriton; species Lissotriton vulgaris. The sequence goes on along the minus strand of NW_028249864.1, from coordinate 31,576 downwards.
CTAGGAGAAAAAGCTATGTTAGACAGTTTACAGAATCTCTGGTACAACAAACACTTACGAGCAGCAGCAAAACAGAAAGTGCGTACTTGCATGATCTGTTGTCAGTTCAATCCAGGTAAAAGTGTTCCTGTAGAGCAAGGTGGATTTCATCCTCCCGATCACCCTTTTGAAGTCCTCCAGATGGATTATATCCAGATGGACCGATGTCGAGGATTTAAGTATGTCCTCGTAGTTGTTTGTGCACTTTCCCGTTGGACCGAAGCATATCCAGTCCCAGATTATACTGCCCCGACCACTGCCAGGCAGCTGGTCCGAGAATTCTTCCCACGGTACGGCTTGCCTCGTATCGTGTACTCAGATAACGGACAGCCATTCTCATCCGAGCTCATGAAACAGGTTTCCCTTCTGCTGGGATATCAGTGGAGATTCCATTGTGTCCGACATCCCGAGGCCGCTGGCCTTGTAGAAAGACATAACCAGACACTGAAAACACGCCTTGCCAAAATCTGTAAAGAGAAAGGGGTCGACTGGATAGTCGCCCTGCCAGTTGCACTGTTCTACATGAGAATGGTCCCCCATTCGAGATCAGGGCTATCACCGTATGAAGTGGTCTTTGGCAGACCACCGAATATGTGGGGGACGCCCATGCCTAAGAAAATCACCGATGTTGATTGTAATATGCTGACAGATTACCTTGCCTCCTTGATGTCTGCACTCCAATCATGTCGTTCACAGGTTGCCGCAGCCTTTCCCGACAACACTGATGTAAAGCCACACGATGTCCGTCCCGGCGATACTGTGTTGATTCGCAATTTCGACAGGAAAAGCCCGCTGGAGCCCCGCTGGAAGGAGCCGAAGATCGTCCTTCTTACCACGAGGACCGCGATTAAAGTGGAAGGCCGAAAGGGGTGGATCCACACGAGTCATATTAAAAAATGTAACGAACTGTTGCCAGAAACTGACTCGTCCACCCCCTCAAAGGACTGCCTCGAATCTAGTGACTCTAAAGTTCCCAAGCGAGAGAAAACTCCCCAAGAGGAGTATCGAACAAAACTTCGATCTAGCAAGTCAGACAGTTTAATTGTTTAAGTCCTCCCCTAGGTGAATCGGTTAAATAGTTTCTGACATGTATCCCCTAGATCGAGATAGAGAGAGAGAGAGACAACTCAAGAAACGTACATACTGTAAATCACTCCGCAGTCACTGTATAGTGACATTAATGGTTATGTTTTTTCTAAGTCTTTTGATTATTGTTGCTAGTATACTACTGCCAATATACTACCCTATCTTTAAGCGTGAACAATCTGCTTATAATGTAACTGCCGAACATTCTTTTAGTGAGTTACCGCCTCACGAACTATCTTACAGACTTGCGCTGCGCAACAACACATTCATTAGTATGTTACATCACTCCCATCAGACTAACAATGCTACAAACTGTTGGATATGTGGCCGACTCCCTCCCTATCAGAAATATAAGGGAGTTCTGCCTCTCTTTCCGTACCCGTTCACTCACAATGGCTCCTGTGGTGCATGGTTTAGATTAATTAATTCTTTAAATTCTAATATTGCTGTTTTCGAGGGGAATTGGATTTGGGGAAACCTGAACCTAGTTCTGCTCAACGTCTGCTACCCTGACAAGAAGGGACTTCCCATTAGGACAGGAACTGATCTAGAAAATGAAGTATATGGATTAGGTAATTATACAATTAACCTCATGATTCTTACTGTTGAATCCGAAGCTGCACCAGTTCTCCCTGCTATGTCAGTATTACCAGTCACAGGTGACTTATGTGTCAGAAAGAAGGGTTCAGTACACTTAGGTCATAGTAAATGTACTACCGTGGTCGAATTTAGTGATCATGGCAAGTCTTCCTTTAGAGCTACTCGTCATTCCTATTTTGTTTGTGGCCATACCGCATACATACGCTTACCTCCAGATTGGGATGGTACCTGTTACATTGCCTTCCTTCTGCCACCTGTTTTCCTAGCCCCTCCTGATTATCACAGAAATACAAATCTAGTAAAGAGTAGATTCAGAAGAGATCTCCCGATTGTCGACTATACTGAAACGGCATGGGAGCAATACACAGATTTCAATAAAGGATTCTTTTTTTTCACAGGCCCCGTCCAAAACAGTAAACTAATACGTAGATTAACTAGAACACTCGAAGCAGTAGTGAATGAAACTACTTCCGCTCTAGGCAACTTAACAGAGGAGCAGTCCGCCATGCGGGTTGTTGTTCTTCAAAACCGTCTTGTTATTGACGTCATCTTGGCAGATAGAGGCGGAGCTTGTAAGGTCATCGGGTCAAGTTGCTGTGTTTTCATTCCAGAAAACGCACCAACGGTATACCAAGCTATTACACGTCTTCATAAAATTGCAAGTTTGATACATCAGAATCCAGGCACCTGGACTTGGTCCGGTTGGTTCTGGACAACATTGACTGCTTGGGGATGGAAGATCCTATCCTTCCTAGGCATTGCCCTTGTCATAGTATTCAGTTGCTGCCTGTGCCTACAATGTGGGCCAGCGATTTGTGGACTGTGCGCCACATCGTGCATTGCACATTCCAGTTTTCACTCAAAAAGCAAAAAGAAGAAAGAAGAGCAAATGATGTTGCAAGAACAGACTGATCGATTCATGAGGATCGATATATCATGAAGGGTCCGTAGGGAACAAGGAGGGAATGAGGAAATATAAATTTTATGGTCAAGAAATGTTCCCTAACGTGTACCCCACCGTCTCCATGTACGAACTTAAAGTGCATGTAACTTCCCTCCTGTGCCAGCTATGAAGACGCAAATACATTTGCGTCCAACGTTAACATGTCCTCTTTCAGACCCGCCATGAACGGGTTGAATATTCAGTTCCTAAGTATGCTATGCCAACGTCTTTTTGTGGTGTACTTTACACATTTTTCAGCTCTGGCGAAGTAGGCCCTGAATTCTGCCATCGAGCCTTTTTCTGCCTTCTGACTCTGAACGCCTCAGCCTGGGCTGCCTCTGTACCCGTGACCTCTGCCTTACTCCCTGCGTGGCTCACGGCGCTTAGCTCAGCCTGCTGCCTGCCAAGACCAAATTCAACCTTCGCATTATCTGTTCCGCTCCTCGAAAATACATTCCTACCTACTAGTTTAAGTAAACATCCCCCCAGCTGCAGAGCAAAGGGCCCGGCCTCACTGTCTCCGTGCAAGTAATTCATAGCCTTTGTTACCATGGTAGGCCCATGCCCCCTCGCCTCTCATGCAGACACTTAGACGCTTAAACACGCACTTACAGTCAGTATAGAATAGCTTCTGCCCCAGAGACCTTTTCCTTTTAGATAATATGGTTCCTAAACATCAGATATCAGATATGATAGTGGTACGAGTTGATCTGACATGCCAGACTTCTGTCTCTTTCCGCTAGTGTAAATGTCAAGTCCCCTGCACCCTCCAGTTTCACGTCAATCACACGTCATGCAGCTGCGCGCGCATCCAGACTTCAGATTTCTGCTGACATTGCAATATTCTGCTTTGTACCCACCTACTTGTGACACTTACATATGACGTTTCTAGCACACGCCTCTATGTTCACGCCTAGTTCACGCCTTCTAATTACGTATCACTACCACGTGTGTGCTCTTATCTTGTTTCTCTCAGCTGTTACGCCTACTGTATTGGTTTCTATAATATGATATAAGTATATAAGCTATGTATTGTCAATAAAATATTGCTCTATCCCTTCCTGCACCCCAGTGGTGGCAGGAACCCGATATCCGATCTGGTACCATGACCATTCCTTTTTAAGGAATAAAACCCCTAAGAACTCTAACACCACGGACTCTGCCTCTTTCTTTCCGATTGAGTTATTTTTGTTTAAGTACTTACCTGCATAGAAATTAAGACGGTAAATCAAATATTTACCACAGGAAGATTCTGATGATCATCGGGGTTTTTGTACCATTCCTGTTCACGTGTTGCCTTTGTGTGCAGTGTGGTCCTGCTTTATGTGGCCTCTGTGCTACGACGTGTATAAGACAGCCGCCTGTTACCAAAGGAACTCTGATGGACAGAATTATGCTGCAGCAGCATCTAGATGGTCTGATGAATATCGAGATCGATTATGATTCCGACTAGTGCTTGCCTACATGAGGGCAAAAGGAGCGTCTGAGGTTCCGTGACAATTGTAAGGGATGTTTTCGACTCGCACGAATATGGTCGAGTCTGGTATCTATGAACCGCAAATGACGAGTTTAGTGGGTGTACGCGTTTACGCTGTGCTAATCTGAACCGTTCGTTTGTTTCGTGGGTTTCTTCATCTGAGCCCACGGGTTCCATCTTAGATACGGCATCCATTTTGTTTCTTGCCCTCAAGTAGCCAGCGAACGGACGCTGTCCGCTTCGCGACCCTATGATTCCCAAACTCTTGCGGAAGACACGTCTCCTTTGAAGGTGTCTTTATGATGAGGGGGACGACACTGCAAGGCAGATAGCCCCGCTCGAGGTTCATCTTGCCGTGTCGCTCTATTGTCTCAGTTGTGCATTCATTAAGCACGTCCCCTTTGATGCCTGCAGCTCGTGTTTCCTAGTACCACCCCTTTTACACCCTTTTCGATTTGCTCACTGTCCTCATCTTCCTTTGCACCTGTTTCTGTCTCTCCCTTGATTCGTTTACTGCTGATTGGAATGTACTGATGGTGGGAAGATGTACTTTTACAGTTGGGAACCGCCAAATGTTACTGTAGTTATGTTCCGGGCTCTGAATTCATGAAAGCAACCCCTTATGTCTTTACGATGGGAACCAAGTTGTAAACCTTTGTACACCATGTTATCCTATGCACGAAAACTGTATAAAAGGAGCGATCCACAGATACAATTTGAAGCAGTCTCCTCGAACCTACACGTGTTGTACTTCTTGTGACTTCTGTGTTCCCTGCAGTAATAAACCTCGAATCTTTGACGCCGAAGGAAGTGTCCCATGTCTCTGTCATTTGTACGCCGGAACAGGTTACCCACGAAGGTTTTAGGTGTTATCCCTGGCACCGCTGGGTCTTAGAAAAACCCAGTCCTTCAAGAGTAGGCATACCCTATCAAAAAGCAGCGACAACACCACTCCGCAACATTCTCAAAGACCATCCAGATCTGCAAAAAGACCACCAAACATGCGATAAGGCGTGTTAGCAGCAGGAAACGAACACCTGCTCTGACCTGGTGTAAAGCAAGATGGCAGCCTGCACCACAAAAGGGAGCCCAGCCCACATCCACACCTGAGGAACAACATATGCCATAGAGCCACTGAACATGCAGGCTGGACACCCAAGAGGGCCCAACAGCCACCACCCCTAGGACCACCCCACCGGATACCCACCACCCCGCCCGGACCAACACAGAGGCAGCACAGACAAAGACAGCGACCCTCCGAAAATTCACCAACCTCACAGACCTAACACCAGAGAATGTCATTGCCCACTACAGGCTCAACGGGACAACCATCCTACGCATCCTGACCTCAATTGGCCCCATCCTGATAGTACAAACACAGCGGACAACCAACATTCCACCTCAGACAAAGCTGCTGGCCATGCTGCACCTGTTGGCCTCTGGTACCCTCCAAGCAACATCCGCCTGAGACAGAGGAGTCACACAACCAGGCCAATCCAAGTCCCTCACAACGGTCATGGATGACACCACTAGCTTGGTATCCCACTATCTATAATTCACACACACACCACAGGACCAGCCGGAGACCAAGCAAGGCGTGTACCTCACAGCTGGCTTCCCGCACGTGTCAGGGGCAATTGACTGCACACATGTCCTACTAATGGCCCCTGGTAACACTGCACACAATAAGAGCAACAGAAAGTGCTCATATCCCACCAATCTGCAGGCAATAGTGCACCACCGGGAAATCTCCGCCAACGCTGCCGCAAACCACCCAGGCAGTGTGCATTACCGCTACACCTTCCGACAGTCCATCATCAAACTGCGCCACAAGGATGTTACCTACGGAAATGCCCTGCTCGTTGGCCAAAACCAAATGCACACACCACACACCTCAACTATGCAATCATGCACCACACACACATGCCACCCCCTTTTGTACCACAAGCTAACATACAACATGTACACCCACCAGGCACGACAACACAACTCACTGTGGGAACCTGGGCTAGCCATGTACATTAGCCATCAATGGCATGGCACCTCGGCCACACAATAGCAGAATGTCGGAAGAGATGGGGACCAGGCATGTGCGAAGGAGGCAAGTGACCGATGAATGAGACTGTACACAATGCCAAGTTGGCTTGGATGTGCTGGCCAGACTGCAGTATGCAGACCACACACATATCCATGCTGATACACACCGCAGGTGTTTGGAGTGTAATGGACAGTGGACGCAACCATGTCACCCTAGCCAGTGGGGAAGATCACGGAAATGTAGCTTGTTACGCTCCCCCCGTACGCGTGGGCGGAGTGGGCTGGCCCGGTGTATGCCAGGCCAACGTAGGGGTGTGAATAAAAGGCACGTAACTCTGGGCATGGTCCACTGCCAGAATGCCCAATGTCTAAGCCAGGGCGGCGCCTCACACTCCACCCAAACCCGACGCCATGAGCGGTGTTGCCAGCGATCCTGTGCGCCTCCTGCACCCCGGGACGCTGGTCCCCGAACCAGTCCTGCCTGCCCTTTGCACCCAGGCCTCAATGCCCACCTGCCGACACGGACGTGTGTCGAAGAGGGCCCACCACATGCCGGTGCAAGCTCCAAACAATCAGCCTGCGACTTTGGCAGCCACCTCAGCCCATCACGGCCTCTGCAACACTGGCCCGCAGTACTCCTTTCTCGTTGGCGTACTCCACGCATGCACAGCGGACAAGTAGGTCACACATTTGGAACTGAGTCTTGATTACACCATGGCAGTGCACATTAATTATGGCTGAGTGTATGTCACTATACATCCTCGATGTGGTGCCACCAGGTCTTAGTCGTACATCACAACTGCAAGATTCTGTGGGCCCACGCGGACTACGCTACGCTCGAGGAGGTCCAAGAATTTGTACTGGACATCTATTATTCATAGTACATATATAGTACATATCATTGTATGCAAGGAGAGGCATAAGTGGATAACGCGGTGCATTTGGGACGAAAAAAGGATCATCGTTACGGAGCTGATCGAACACTACCGACAACTGCCCTGGTGTCACTAACTATGTGCATCGCGAGCCTACGACACTGAGCTGTGGCCCACTGCTTACCGCTGCCTCCGGCCTACACTGTGGTCAAGAAGGTCACACATTTGGGACTGAGTCTTGACTTAGAAATGGCGGAGTGCATATCCTTGTACCGGCATCATCGCAGACTGCATCCCCTCCCAGCCCCGGTGCCACTAAGTCTGTTCCCCGACAACCATGGACACTTTCTGGTTGAACTTTGGTGGCGTCTGAGTCTATGGACCAGGGGGTAGTTTTCATCCTCATGTAGCTGATAGCAAATTGGTGGTGGCAACGAGGCTGTTGCTTTCCACTCCTCCATTTGCTGCTTCAGGATAGCTTCTGCCATATGCATCATGCCCTGGAGGACACCTTCCACTGTCCCCCACAACCCTCCACCACATTCACCTTCGACATCGACGAGGACCTGCTCAGTCTGCGTGGCCTTACCTCAGTGGACCACAAGTCACCCTCCCGTGGTGGTGTGCCTGTGCCGGCCACTGTGCATCCGGGGACACTAACTCTGTGCAGCTCAAGTCAGGGACCATGTCTGAATGAATATTGGATGACCTCGGTGACAGTGGTCTTGGGGTCATTGACGCCATGTGCATGTGTCCCTGCACTGTCCGCTGCCTCCAGCCTCAACTGCGGACCACCAGTGTTCACACATCAAAGCGAGTCCTGACCGGCCCGGACGTCGCATCACTGCAGGAGGCACACATCACCATCGCAAGGGCCAACTCCAACCACAATCTGCCAGAGTCGAAACAGTGATACTGGCAGACTAACGGAGTTCTTCCGACCTGTCGTGGATGCCATCATCTGCCTGATCCCCTGTTCAGCACTCTAGGTGCCACTGACTCAGTGCACCGCTACCCATGGACTGTTAATGAATGAGTTTTGTGCTGTGGAGAGGGTGCCCAGCAATGTCACCTCAGGCAGTGTGGGAGACCTGGGACAGTGATGAGGAAGTTGATGCAGGTATAACACACCCCACTGCAGCTGCATCAGGTATATCCAGAAGGTAGACAATCCAGCTCCAGTGCCCCAACCTCAGTGCACTGCAACTCACGGACACTTCTGTTTGTATGTTGGGGGACCTATGTACTTGCTCCAGCTCCCTCCATGTTGCTCAGCAGTTGACTCTGTTATGCAGGGGTTTTCTGTTTCCATTGCACTGGTGTCCATTGTTCAAGTTATTGTCAGCACTGTGCCGGCTGGCTTTTACTCACCCCACACACATCCAGCACAGGCATCACTGTGCATGAGCAACAAAAGTCCTGTGCACACGTTATAATGAGTTAATCATTCAGGTTTTTTTAGAAGAAGATAAGGAGCGCAAAATCATAAGTAATGAGACAAGGTAGACATATGTAGATAGTCTCTTTTAGATGTATTAGGCCTTCCTGTTCTGGAAGGGTGACTTCAGGACAAAAAACACAACCAGTCGACACGTGTTTCATCAAACGAGCCGTTTGCTCGTGACTCTTCAGGGCTGTGGGCGGTGTAAGAGTAACAGGTTTGGGTAGCCGGTGATAGTTCCAAACCGGCATTAACGGGTTAAATACCATGGATAGTCGGTGAAAGATAACAGGAAAGTAAAACAACGGGTGGGTACATCCGTCGTTTTATGGCAATCTTGATGAAGATGCCACAATAGATAGAACTGGGGTGTTTCTCAGTCGTGTGGGAGAACGTGTGAGTTCCGTCCATCACCACCACTTTTTGTGCCGCTTTGTTCACCATAAGTTGGCAGGGTATGCTCAGACGTGAGTAAATGTAAATGTAAATGTTTTTGTACTTGTATAGCGCACAGCTACCCGCAGTGGGTTTCCCGGCGCTTGTACGAATACCACAAGGGAACCCTTCCTGGCTTTCCCTGTGAAGTGTCCACAACTGGGCACCCCCATGGTGCAGACCAGGCATCCCGCGCGTTGTGGGGGCCATTGTGGAGACTAAGCAAGCTATTGCCCAGAGTTGCAGCGTGGGACCCATGATCAGAATAGGCACTGAGGCGAGAATATCCGGTCAGGGGAATTAATGAGCCCGAGACGCACCGGGGCAGGAATCGAACCCTACTCACTTTGCCACTGTGTTCAAGCAAGCCTGGCTGAAGACGGCTGGAATGCCAGAAACCGGTCCTAGGAAGCTTGTTTCCGGTCCACGGAAGGCATGGCTTGGCAGTTCGGGCTGGACTGTTCCCATGAGGCACAGGGTCAGACTGATTTGCATATGGCCATGTCTGAACTGGGGTGGCAGAGTGGGCTAAAGAACGGTGATGGATTAAACCCAGATCTGTTGACTGGGTGTGAGTGTTTGATTGGTTCAGATGCTCCGTCCATCACCACCCCTTTTTGTACTGCTTTGTTCACCATAAGTTGGCTGGGTATGCTCAGACATGAGTCCCTTGCTCACTTTGCCACTGGATTCAAACAATCCTGGCTGAAGACGGCTGGAATGCCAGAAACCGGTCCTAGGAAGCTTGTTTCCGGTCCAGGGAAGGCATGGCTTGGCAGTTTGGGCTGGACTGTTCCCATGAGGCACAGGGTCAAACTGATTTGCATAGGGCCATGTCTGAAATGGGGTGGCACAGTGGGCTAAAGAACGGTGATGGATTAAACCCAGATCTGTTGACTGGGTGTGAGTGTTTGATTGGTTCAGATGCTCCGTCCATCACCACCCCTTTTTGTACTGCTTTGTTCACCATAAGTTGGCAGGGTATGCTCAGACGTGAGTCCCTTGCTCACTTTGCCACTGGATTCAAGCAAGCCTGGCTGAAGACGGCTGGAATGCCAGAAACCGGTCCTAGGAAGCTTGTTTCCGGTCCAGGGAAGGCATGGCTTGGCAGTTCGGGCTGGACTGTTCTCATGAGGCACAGGGTCAGACTTATTTGCATATGGCCATGTCTGAACTGGGGTGGCAGAGTGGGCTAAAGAACGGTGATGGATTAAACCCAGATCTGTTGACTGGGTGTGAGTGTTTGATTGGTTCAGATGCTCCGTCCATCACCACCCCTTTTTTTACCGCTTTGTATCTCTAAATTAGACAAACAGCACCACTATATGGCAGACTGTCGTATGTTCTGGTGTTGACAATTAAGCACTGCTGCTGACAATTACGTGTCGCTGCTGAGCACCGGAAAGTACTGGCTTAAATTAAGCACTAGCTAAAGGTAGGCAGGAGAGTGTTGTAGACACGAGTAGAGCGCTCTCGGGAGAAGGACAATGTCCGTGGGTGGGAGGGACCAGTGGCTCTGCTATATTCAATTCAATTCAAATAATCTTTATTTCGATCATAAAAGATCATAAAAGATATACAAATGATTTTCATCATTAAAAACATTATGAAAATATGTTGTAAATTTTAAGAAATTCCCCCGACTCATGATTACAATCAGATTACTAGGAAATGCATTTTGATTTATAAAAGAGGAGGAGATGTTCATGGGGCTTTAGTGTTCCTGATAATTATTGCACGTAAACGCCACATTGCCGTCAGGAATTTTGCCATTGCGAACACCGTTGGTGCCGATAAGTCTGTCTTTAGGACTCTGTAAGCCGGGGCGTAGGTACGGAAGCCCAAATTCCTCAAATAAGGGACCAACCAATATCTCCTAATTCTGCTATAGGCTCTGCAGAACAGGACCACGTGGAGATCGCTTTCCAGTTTATACTTGCATGCAGGACACACCCCAGTGTCCAGGTTGCCATCCCAAGATTTAGTAATGGACCTCAGGGGGAGAGAACCGTATCTCCATTGCATGAAGATCTTCCGAACAGACACAGGCGTCATAGCGTCTAATACATATTCGGGACTATAGGAGTCTTTTGTCTTGATGAATGTGTCCGTTAGGGATCCATCCCGTATAGAATTTATAGATTTCTGGAGCATAGCGCTATAAAACAGGTTTGAGAGTTCCTTTCTGGAGAGCCTTACAGCCGCTGCTTCCGGGTTGAACCATAACTCTGGGACTCCGAGAAACGTACACATGTCCCTAATGTACTTTATCCATGGGATTTTGGTGGCATAGGTTGATCTCAAGAGTCCTGCAGTTCATTTCTATAGTGTAACAGTTCTTGACTACTCCACAAGCGCCTCCAGTAGGTCAAGGGTTTGAGACCCAGTTCCTCTGTGATTGGTCGTAATGCCAGGTCCATTCTTAGGGGGAGTAAAGGAGTGCTCGGGGGAAGTGCAGCCAGTTGTCTTATGAAATTATTTTCTGCAACCTGTACAGTATGCAATGGAATGTGTCCCCATAACTCACCCCCGTAAATGATGCCCCCCCCGGGCTTGGGCTTTGTAGATATGGATGGCGGGTGCCAATGGACGGAGAGGTGATTTTTTGGCAATTCTTGTGATGGCACCTGCCCTCTGGACTAGTTTTGTGGTTGCTTTTGTTTTGTGCGGCAGCCAAGTCAGGTTGTGGTTGAGGGTTATGCCGAGATATTCTATTACGTGTACTCTTTCTAGGGTTGTGGATCCTAGGCAGGGATTTCGGCAACTTTTGGGTCTGGGATTGAGGATCATAAATTTGGTCTTAGAAGGGTTTATTTCCAAGCCCCTTTCATTGCAAAACCCCAGAAACCCATTCAGAACCCTCTGCAGCCCCATGGGTGTTTTTGACTACAGCAGGGTGTCGTCCGCGAACATGATCGCTGGCACCCTGCTGCTGTTCAATTGTGGCGCATCGATGTTGGCGATCCTATTTAGGTGCTCTATCACCCCGTTCACGAATAAGCAGAACAGGGTCGGCGCCAATACGCAGCCCTGTCTTACCCCTCTGCGAACAGGGAATCTGTCTGTCAATCTGCCGCCCTTTCCATATCTCACACGGGCATAGTTGTTGGTGTGCAGCCTGACTAAGACATGGAGAATATCTCCTGGGATACCCAATTCGGCCAGCACCGCCCACAATTTAGCCCTGGGAACTAAATCGAAGGCGGCGCGGAGATCCACAAAGACCGCATACAATGTACCACCTTCTGAAAGCACCGTCTTCCAATATATTATATTCAGTCTTAGTATTTGGTCGACTGTTGAGACTCCTTTTCTGAAACCCGTCTGGAGAGGGCTTAAAATGTCAGTCTCCTCCATCCAGCATGACAACCTATCAAGAACTAATCTACCAAACAGCTTTTGGGATATGCCAATGAGGCTGATTGGGCGATAGTTGGCTGGGAGCAGAGGCAACCCCTTTTTAAATATCGGGACCACCTCCGCTCCCAGCCAAGTATCTGGTATTTTCATTCCCCCCAGCACTGCATTGAATAAAACCATGAGGTAGGGTGCCCAGATTCCAGGTTCCTGTTTAAATAGGTCGCCCGGTACCCCATCCAAGCCCGGTGCCTTTCCAGCGGTAAGGCCCGCTATCGCCTTCCTAATGTCTTTTATGGTAAAGGGATCAGAGGTCTGTCTGACAGGGGCAGTTGGCATTTCTACTTCTGTGTCCTCATTCTCTATGGAGTATAACTGCTGGAAATGTTTTTGCCAGACATCTGCAGCAATATTGGGTTCGATTGCGGTGGGGAGATCCCCACAACCGTGATTAATTATTCTCCAGAATTTACGGGAGTCTCTTGTTGCTAAAGACTCCGATAGATTCTCCCAATGCTGTACATCCCACTCTACCTTAGCATTAGCTATAAGTGTTTTGTAGGCCTTCCTTCTGGCGGAGATCTCTTCCCTCGGGCTTCCTGCTTTTATACTAGATAGTAGGTCGCGTTTTGCATCTCGACAAGCTCTATTAAACCAAGTGCATTTATTCAGCCCTTGGGATCTAGGTGCTCTGGTACTGAAGAGATTGGCTTCAAGCTTCCTAATTAAGTGTTCGTGAGCCTGTGCTAGGTCCTCACTGATTTCCCCTATAGAACCTAAGTTCCATAAGTCAAAGGCCTCTTCTAAGGTTGGAATAATTCCAGCATATAGGGCGGCTATCTTGTCTTCGCTGGAGGCAAGCTTTTCCCATTTAATCCTCCTCCTATTATTGTCCAGGAGGTATCCCTCTCTATGCTTTTGTTCACTTGATGGACTCTCTTCCAGACAGGGGGTGGCAAAGTCTAATTCTAAAGCATTATGGTCACTATCCTGTCTGGACAATACTCTGAAGTCCAGGACCCTTTTCCACGCATGCATCTGAACCAGGAAGTAGTCTAGTCTGGATTCTCTACCCGCCCTATTAAACGTGCATTTGCTCGGAATATCAGGCCTAGTGCGGCCGTTGCAGGCTCTCAAGCCGTAGGTGAGATTAAGTGTGTTTATTTGAACGGCCAGTGGTGTCCATGCTCTAGGAGGGGGGGCTTCTGTTGGAGGAACCTGCCAACTTGAATCCTCCTCTAGGGAGGGTCCATCAAGTAGTCCAGGTAACGGTTCAAAATGGGAATTAAAGTCCCCCCCTACTAGATATGGTACACCCTCTGGAATAGTTTCTAGGAGCCGGGACAATGCCTCGATGGTTTTGGAGGTGGCGGCTATTGAAACTGGCCTGGAGTAGATGTTTATTACAAGTAATTTGCGAAGTACCGGCCATTCAAGTAGAACTGCCAGTATGTCCTCCGAGTCCACAGTGTTTCGTGAAGCTGAGCAGCCTAAGTCAGAAGCCATAATAACAAAAAAGGAGTGCCTCCTTGACAGTGAGGAAAAAGGCGATTCGCTTTTCCCAAAGATATGTGTTAACAGAAGCACATTAGTGCCCCAACACCGTTCGCAGGACAGTAATAGTCCTTTAAAAAGACCCCTCACTCACCAACCTGGTTGGTGACATGCTTCATCATCGGGGTCCCACCCCATAGGCCGAATGCCTACAGGGTGTGCTACGACACCTGATTACAGTGGAGCGGGATATTGTTTTTTTATATGTGCTAACTATGCATGTGTGAGGGTAAATTAAAAAGGGCCAGTACTACTCCGTTCAAGACTTTATTCTTGAGCGTCTGAACCCTAATAAAAACAAGTGTGGCACCTTTGCCCAACTAGGAGGGCTTTGGTGTCTAGAGAAGTGTTATATTAAAAACCGTTATAAAAATAGCCAAGTGTGCTATGTGACATGAAATAATAAAGTGAACTAGGTCTACATGTTTCAACCAATAAAAAAATTCTATGGTTTTCGTCAGGACCGTGTGTATTACAAGGGGCAATACGCACACGCTAAGGTGCGGCCTACCCTCAAGTAATTTGCAGACCGCAAATAATGGTCTGAATGTGAAAAGGTGTATTTAATCCTGAATTCAGGAAAAAACACTCAAAGCGGTATCTCTCGCTTCATGGCTTCGGTTGAACCAAGACGGCGATTCTCCGTCATTTCAATGAAGATTGTTCCAAGACTGTAAACCTACTCGGTTCCAGTACGCGAAGCCTCCGTCACGGATGTAGACATGTAGACCTAGTTCACTTTATTATTTCATGTCACATAGCACACTTGGCTATTTTTATAACGGTTTTTAATATAACACTTCTCTAGACACCAAAGCCCTCCTAGTTGGGCAAAGGTGCCACACTTGTTTTTATTAGGGTTCAGACGCTCAAGAATAAAGTCTTGAACGGAGTAGTACTGGCCCTTTTTAATATACCCTCACACATGCATAGTTAGCACATATAAAAAAACAATATCCCGCTCCACTGTAATCAGGTGTCGTAGCACACCCTGTAGGCATTCGGCCTATGGGGTGGGACCCCGATGATGAAGCATGTCACCAACCAGGTTGGTGAGTGAGGGGTCTTTTTAAAGGACTATTACTGTCCTGCGAACGGTGTTGGGGCACTAATGTGCTTCTGTTAACACATATCTTTGGGAAAAGCGAATCGCCTTTTTCCTCACTGTCAAGGAGGCACTCCTTTTTTGTTATTATAACTTAACTACGGGGACCAGGAGTTCCTACCACACATAGTCATATGTAAATCTCCCTCACTCTCCCTTTGTTACAAACATAAGTCAGAAGCCACCCAGATCGCCAGACCTCCAGACGGTCGACCTCTCCCACCCCAGCTAGCTTGTATTGAAAATGTCTGAAAACCCCTGTACATAGTCTCTTCCCTTGCCCAAGTCTCTTGAAAGAGACAGATACTTTTTGAATGTATTAGTTCGCCCCACGAGACCGAGTCTATTTTGTTGGCTAGGCCTGCAAAATTCCATGGAAGGAGTTTTATTGATTGTGAGTCATGGAGCCCAGTCCGCGTGGTGGTTTGGTTAGTCATTTGTGTTATATGCACTGGTCGGGGTGGCCTCTGTGTCTGCCCTTTGCCCCTGAGTGAGCCCTCCAGATTAGTTCCCCTTTCTTCTCTCTGTTGGCCTAAGTTCTCCTCCCCATTGGTGGAATTGGGGGTTTTATGGGTGCCTTCATCATGCCCTGATATTCGCCTATGTGCCCTTTCTTCAGGGGCCAATTGTCAGTCTACCATTTCGAGACAGTTGTATCGGTTGTAAAGAGGTAGAGACGGTGGCTGATATTGTCTAGGGGGCCAGGGTGCTTCTCTTTCAAAACCTCCCTTGCCCACTCCTCTTCTGTTTACAGTCTCCCACCCTTGAAGATCATCATAAATTGGTGGGTAGTCAAGTGGTGTTCGCATTTGGTTGTGGGGGATTCTCCTCCCTCCCTGGTTACCCCCCCAATTTCCCTGTGAGTTCTGATGGTACCCTCGTCTCTGATTGTTAGTTGCGTGGGTATTTGCTGGATAGAAGAAAGAAAGAGGGAGTGGATGGATGTTATTTCCCTCGTCCTCTAGAAAAGAGCTACAAATGTAGGAGACTGTTCCTGGTTCTTTAAAGCTCACCAGTATACAGTCACCACTAATTGTTTTGGGTCTCTTTCCTACCCACGAGACTCTTCTTACCATACGGATTTCGCTTGACATACCTCTAGGAAGTGGTCTATGTGTAGATAACCAATTTATTACTTTGTTTTTTAAAGAAGCCCCTGTCTCGTATGTGGCCGATTTTAGTTCGGGTACCCCGGCTAGAATGGCAGTATATGGAGCTACCTCTGGTGGAAGATTAACGGTAACTGTTTTTTGCACTATGTTATTGGAATCCAGAAAGTTTTGTTTATTAATTAGTGAAGATTTAGGTGGGCTTTTATGTTGTGAGTGAGAATGCGTGATATCAGTAACTAAATGTGTTTGTTGTGCACTAGATGATTGGTTGTCATGGGTTCCTGCTGGGGTTGCTGGCATAACTGGAATGGCTTTCGAATTCGATCATTGGTTGTTGACTGATTTGGAATTTTTGGTGCCGATTGTAGTTGTTACGGCATCATTACCTTTGGCAGGTTTAAGAGGGTTAGAATTATTTTTTGGTTTCGGGTCAATGTTGGGGGCTGTAGGGCAAGGAACCCCTGATTTACAAGAATCCATGAACTGTGATGCAGTTTTCTCGATTTTAATTAATCTTGCTTCCATTTTTATCAAGCGGGCTTCTAAGGGATTTAGAATTGACTTGAGGAGGTTTCCTATGTCTGCTAGTGTTATGTCTACTTCAGCTGACTCGGTACTGTGTTGTGGTAGGGGGATTGGCAGATCAGTGGAAATATTACTAGCTGGTTCTGGGGGAGGACCGTCTGATGTCACCGATGGCGGTCTATCCTGTATAGAATTGGCAGTACTAGGTACATTATGTGTTGGCCCTGTCTTTGATTGTTTGGCCTTCCTTTCCTTGGAGCTCTGTTTCCCTGTTTTTCTTTTTTGAATTGCACCCTCCCTTATACCCCGATCTGTGTTTAGTGGCCCTGTAAGATTTGGGGTGTTTGTTATAAGAGGAGGTTCTTCCCTCAGTAGGATAGGGATTTGTGTAGCTAATTCAGTATCATCTCCCCTATTTAGTAAGTTTGGAGGTTGCGTGGTTTGTGTCAACGGCAACGAGAGGAGACTCATGTCTTCTAGATCGCTTATGGTTCCCTCTGAGAGATCTATGCTGGTAGGCGGGTGAGCCCCTCCGCAGGCTCCGAGTTGAGAATTGTCTATATTCCGCCTATCCTCTGGGGTTTTTGCCATCGCTATGATACCCATCGAGGACCTTCGGACCCACTCTATTTCTTGCGAAATACGTCTTTCTAAGAGAGTGATGTCCTCAATCAACAAGGATCCTGCCTTAAGGAAGTAATTATCTATTTTACCTTGAATAGGAGCGGTTGTTATAGGGCCAGCAACCGCCACATTAGCTTTGCTCCTTGTCTCCATTTTGCTCTTAATAAGCGGTGTGTCTTGAGAATGGGGGAGAAGCTGAGTAAACAAATGAGGTGGACAGTCAAAATGTAAAGGGAGAGTCCCGTTCCCCGTTCTCTAACGTTCTCGAACGGCCTCAAAAGGCCCGCTCTTTGCCCGGTCTTCGCCCCGAGCTGCGCTGCGGGAGATTCGAGCTAAGTCAAGTCAAGTCAAATTTTATTGTATAAAATTATTAAAAATCATTACAAAATGCATCTGGATCATCATGGGACATAAAACACTTTTTAAAATATTGGCAAATAAAACTGTTTGTCAAGTGGCAAATAAGTGTCAAAGATTCGAGCTAAGATTTAGGGGACGTGATGGGCGGTAGGCGGGACAGCAGGGAGAGCGACCGGAAGCTGACAGTCGGTCACGCAGGGACTCCTGGGTAATGGAGTCCCTGCAACGCTCGCAGCCCCGCTGGATGCCTCTGCCCGGTTCCGCCGTTCCTCTCCTCCCTTCCGGCGTGCAGCCCCTCTGACACCGAGGCGATGCGGCACCAGCGAAGCGGGTGCGGCGAGGTTCAAGGGCCGGTAGCAGAAATAGGGAAGTTCACCTCCTGGTGATGGTTCCTGGCAGGTAGGGTCTCAGTGCAATAGCGGTCCCACAATGACAGGGTGGGTAAAGTTTTTAAAGTCCTCCGGTGGGCGGTGGGCGGGACAGCAGGGAGAGCGGACCGGAAGCTGACAGTCGGTCACGCAGGGACTCCTGGGTAATGGAGTCCCTGCAACGCTCGCAGCCCCACTGGATGCCTCTGCCCGGTTCCGCCGTTCCTCTCCTCCCTTCCGGCGTGCAGCCCCTCTGACACCGAGGCGATGCGGCACCCGCGAAGCGGGTGCGGCGAGGTTCAAGGGCCGGTAGCAGAAGTAGGGAAGTTCACCTCCTGGTGATGGTTCCTGGCAGGTAGGGTCTCAGTGCAATAGCGGTCCCACAATGACAGGGTGGGTAAAGTTTTTAAAGTCCTCCGGTGGGCGGTGGGCGGGACAGCAGGGAGAGCGGACCGGAAGCTGACAGTCGGTCACGCAGGGACTCCTGGGTAATGGAGTCCCTGCAACGCTCGCAGCCCACTGGATGCCTCTGCCCGGTTCCGCCGTTCCTCTCCTCCCTTCCGGCGTGCAACCCCTCTGACACCGAGGCGATGCGGCATCCGCGAAGCGGGTGCGGCGAGGTTCAAGGGCCGGTAGCAGAAATAGGGAAGTTCACCTCCTGGTGATGGTTCCTGGCAGGTAGGGTCTCAGTGCAATAGCGGTCCCACAATGACAGGGTGGGTAAAGTTTCTAAAGTCCTCTGGTGGGCGGTGGGCGGGACAGCAGGGAGAGCGGACCGGAAGCTGACAGTCGGTCACGCAGGGACTCCTGGGTAATGGAGTCCCTGCAACGCTCGCAGCCCCGCTGGATGCCTCTGCCCGGTTCCGCCGTTCCTCTCCTCCCTTCCGGCGTGCAGCCCCTCTGACACCGAGGCGATGCGGCACCCGCGAAGCAGGTGCGGCGAGGTTCAAGGGCCGGTAGCAGAAGTAGCGAAGTTCACCTCCTGGTGATGGTTCCTGGCAGGTAAGGTCTCAGTGCAATAGCGGTCCCACAATGACAGGGTGGGTAAAGTTTTTAAAGTCCTCCGGTGGGCGGGACAGCAGGGGGAGCGGACCGGAAGCTGACAGTCGGTCACGCAGGGACTCCTGGGTAATGGAGTCCCTGCAACGCTCGCAGCCCCGCTGGATGCCTCTGCCCGGTTCCGCCGTTCCTCTCCTCCCTTCCGGCGTGCAGCCCCTCTTGTGGTAAATATATTTTACAGTATAGTTTTTCCATATAATTAAAAAGACATAAGGATAGCTCAATCAAATGAGAGGCAGAGTCCGTGGTATCTGAGTCATACGGGCTTTAATGAAATGCTTCGAAGCATGGGACATCGGGTTCCATCACCACTCAGGTTCAGGAAGGGACATTCAACATTTTATTAACATCACACATTATATATAGTATAACAGTATACTTGGAGTGAATACAGTAGGCGTAACAGGTGAAAAGAGAGAGATAAGAACACATGTGCGTAACAGGAGGCGTGTAAAAAGGCGTACACATGGGCGTGTACTTGACATGTCAGAGAATCGTCACATGAAACGTCACAAGTGGGTGGATGCATAGAGAAAGTTTGCAGAATCAGCAGAAACTTATGACCTGGATGCGCGCGCAACTGAGCATGACGTGTAACCAGGGAAAGCTGGGGCTTTGACTTTTGCACGAGTAGAGGAGACTAATGTCTGGGGTGTCAGAACGACCTGTACATACAGCATATCTGATATTGTATGTTTTGAGGATGTAGTGTCTGGAGTAAAAGGTCTCTCGGACAGAGGCCGTCCATCACTGAATGCTAGTGCGTGCATATGGATCTTCATGTAGAGTGCGGGGGCCATGGGCCTACCATGGTAACGGGAGCAGTAAATTACTTGCATGGAGACAGGAAGGCAGGGCCCTTTGCTCTGCAGCCGGGAATATGTTTACCTATATCACTAGACTGGAATGTGTTTTCGAGGAGGCTGAGCAGATAACTTGTAGGTCTTGGCAGGCAAACGGGCCGAGCCGGGCACCGCTCGTCTGTGCAGGATGTAAGGCAGAGGTCAGGGATGCATACCTAAACGGCAGCTTTCAGATGCAGAAAAGTACTTGGAGCCTCGTTTGAGGGTCTGGCTCGACTGGGCCAGAAAACGTGAAGAAAACGTGAAAGTGTACCATGTAAAGACGTTGGCACCATAGGTCTAGAAGCCTAATTAACAGGATTTTCATACATGACTGGATAGCTGACATGTTAACGTTGGACGCAAATGTATTTGCGTCTTTCTAGCATGAACAGGAAAGAAGTTACACGACATACAAGGAACATGGTGCAGGGATAGGGTGCGAGTGGGGGACACATTGGCTACCTGAAAATTTCTATTACCTTATTCCCTCCTTGGCCCCTACTACACCCATTTAGGATATATCTATATTCATGAGACCATCTATCTGTTCATATAACATCATTTGTTCATCTTTTATCAGTCGGAAACGGGAACTTGGACCTGGAATACAAGCTGTGGCGCACAAGCCGCAAATCGCTGGCCCACATTGCAGACATAGACAACAACTGAATAGGATAAGCAGTATTATTCCTAGGAATGACAGTACTTTCCATCCCCAGGCGGATATCACACTCCAGAGCCAACCGGACCAAGTCCAGGAGCCTGGATTCTGGTGTATCAGGTGAGCAATTTCGTGAAGCCGTGTTATGGCCTTATACACGGACGGCGCGTTATTAGGAATAAACACGCAACAACTGGATCCAATGACTCTACAAGCCCCGCCCCTATCGGCCAGGATGACGTCAAGGACAAGGCGATTTTGAAGAATAACAATTCTCATAGCAGATTGCTCTTCGGTCAGGTTACCTAAAGCAGAAGTAGTTTCGTTCACTACCGCTTCCAAAGTTCTAGTTAATTTGCGTATCAGTTTACTGTTCTGAACAGGACCTACAAAGAAAAAGAATCCTTTATTGAAATCTGAGTATTGTTCCCACGTTGTCTCAGTCTGATCGACAATTGGGGTCTTGATCTCCCTTCTATGTCTAACATTCACAAGGCGTGAATTCCGATGATAATCAGGTGGGGCTAGAAAAACAGGTGGTAATAGGAACGCAATGTAACACGTTCCATCCCAATCAGGGGGCAGATGTACATAAGCGGTGTGACCACAAATGAAATAAGAATGGCGAGAGGCTTTAAAAGTAGACTTTCCTTTGTCACTGAATTCGACTACGGTATTACATTCACTGTGTTCTAGGTGTACTGAACCATTCTTTCTAACACATAATTCGCCTTTCACTGGCAAAACTGTTATAAACGGCAAGTTCAAATTAGTCTCGGACTGGACGTTCAAAATCATGAGATTGAGGGAAAAATTACCTAATTCATACACTTCATTTTCTAGGTCGGTCCCTATCCTTTGGGGAAGACCGTCTGCGTCTGGGAAACATGCTTTATTCATGACTGTATTCAGGTTCCCCCAAATCCAATTGCCTTGGGAAACTTTGGACTTACTGTCTAAGGAAGACATTAAAGCAAACCATGCACCGCATGAACCATTATGTGTAAACGGGTAGGGAAAGAGGGGCAGAGCTCCCTTGTATTTCTGATAAGGTGGGAGTCGGCCACATACCCAGCAATTGGTGGCATTGCTGGTCTGGTGAGTGTGGTGTAACATGCGAATGAATGTATTGTTTCGCATTGCTAATCGATAGGACAGTTCGTGGGGGGGCAGGTCGCTGAAAGTGTGCTCTACAGTGTCATTAGAGGAAGCATGTACATGAGAATCAAGAGGGAAAAAAACATGTAGCATTAAACTTATGCATATGATCGTAAGACTCAGAAGAAACATGAAAATTAATGCAATGATGCATCGACTGTGCAAATTTTTACAATATTGTTCTCTTTTCTTGATACGCCTATCTCTCTGACTACTTGGGTCTATCTTATACATGTCAGAAACCTGTCTAACCGCTTCACCCGAGGGGGACTTAAACAATTAAATGCTGTCTGACTTACTAGACCTCAATTTGGCACGATACTCCTCTTGGGGAGTTTTTTCTAACAGGGGAAGTTTAGAGTCAGTGTCCAAAAGGGGGCAGTCCTTAGTCTCTGGATACAGTCCGTGAACTTTTTTAATATGGCTGGAATGCAGCCATCCCTTGCGTCCTTCCAATTTTACAGCGGTCCTCGTCGTCATCAACACCAACTTTGGCTGTTTCCACCTCGGCTCCAGCGGACTTGCTCTGTCGAAGTTACGAACGAACACGTACTCTCCCGGAAGGGTCTCATGCGGTTTGACTTGGGTGTTGTCCGGGAAGGCAGCCGCAACCTGTGAACGACAAGATTGTAGTGCAGACATCAAGGAAGCTAGGTAATCTGTCAACATAGTACTATCGACATCTGTTATCTTGCGAGGCATAGGCGTACCCCACATATTGGAAGGCCGCCCGAAAACCACCTCATAAGGAGATAGTCCGGTCCTGGAATGAGCAACCATGCGCATATAGAAAAGGGCAACTGGCAAGGCTACTATCCAATCTACACCTTTTTCTGCACAGACTTTGGCTAATCGTGTTTTCAGAGTTTGATTGTGTCTCTCAACGAGACCTGCTGCTTCGGGGTGTCGTACACAGTGGAACTTCCACTGGTAACCTAACAGGAGTGATACCTGTTTCATAAGCTCGGACGAGAATGGCTGTCCATTATCAGAGTACACGACACGGGGCAAGCCGTATCGCGGGAAGAATTCACGAACCAACTGCTTGGCAGTGGTCGCGGCAGTGTAGTCTGGGACTGGATATGCTTCTGTCCATCGGGAAAGGGCACATACAACTACGAGGACATATTTAAAACCTCTACATCTGTCCATCTGGATATAATCCATCTGGAGGACTTCAAAAGGATGGTCAGGAGGATGAAATCCACCTTGTTCCACGGGAACACCTTTGCCTGGATTGAACTGACAACAGATCATACAGGTACGCACTTTCTGTTTTGCTGCTGCTCGTAAATGCTTATTGAACCATAAGTTTTGAATGCTGTCTAACATGGCTTTTTCTCCTAAGTGTGCTGGACTATGTGCTGTGTTAATAATTACTTGAACCATAGAGTCGGGGAGGAACCATGTGGCTCTTCCCTTCGTCATCCATCCCTGATCTGTCTGGATCCCTCCTTGTTCAGTCCATTTCTTGATTTCGTCTGGAGTTGCATGTGTCTGTATGTCGAGTACATCTAGTGTGGGATCCTTCACTGTCATACAATGTGTCTGTGATGATACTTCAGTCTTCGTTGTGTCCGTTGGAATATCTGTTTGAGTCTGGGCTGTGAGTTTAGCTGTTCGATCTGCCAGGTCGTTACCCTGGGAAATGGTGTCTGTGACTTTCGTATGTGCTTTGCACTTCATGATGGCAATGGATGCAGGTAAGTGTATTGCTTCTAACAGAGCTTGAATGAGAGGACCATGCTGTATCTTGGCGCCATGAGAAGTCAAAAAACCTCTTTCTTGCCAGAGGATACCGAAGTCGTGAACAACTCCGAATGCATACTGTGAATCTGTATATATGTTTACTTTCAGGTTCTTGGCTCGGATGCAGGCTTGAGTCAGAGCAATGAGTTCTGCTGCTTGAGCAGACAAGGTGTCAATACGATGTGTTTCTATGACTTCCTTTTCAGTGGTCACTGCATAGGCGGCCACTAACTCTCCTGTGCTTGTTCTCATACATGAACCATCCACGTAAAGTGTCAGGTCTGGGTCGGGTAATGCAATGTCTGTCAAGTCTTGTCTGGGTTTCGTTACAGTATTGATGACTTCTACACAGTCATGCGGTGACGGGTCAATTGTGCTCGAGGGTAACAATGTGGCAGGGTTTAATGTGTTGCATCGTCTGATATCTATGTGTGGCTGAAACAATGTCAATTCGTATCCTGTCAGTCTTGCTATAGTCAAGTGTTGAGTCTGGGTTCGGTTCAGGAGAACTTCCACTGAGTGTGGAACTTGTACTGTCAGAGAATGTCCTAACACTATAGAATCGCTTTGTCTGATTGCTAAAGCTGTCACTGCAACTGATTTGAGGCACGCAGGCAGAGCCTGGGCTACTGGATCCAATGTACTAGAAAAATAAGCACAAGGCTTGTGGCGTCCTGCTTGATCTTGTGTGAGTACAGATAATGCTGTGCCATCGCGTTCTGTGACAAAAAGTGTAAAAGGTTTGCTATAACATGGTGTCGCTAAAACAGGTGCTTGACATAAGGCTTTCTTTGTGTGTGTTCCTGAGTCCAAGGGAGGACAGTCGAAGTTGCTGCCTCCTGTGTTGTCAACTGTATGAGTGGTTTAGCTAGATATGCATACTGAGGAATCCATTGTCTGCAGTATGAGGTGAGGCCAATGAAGGCCCGTACCTCCTTTTGTGTCTTGGGTTGTGGCAGATGTGCAATTAACTGGATGCGGTCTGGTGTCAGCTGTCTCCCCCATTTGGACAGCAAGTGCCCAAGATATACCACTTGCTGGGCACAGAATTGTAGCTTCGAAGGGGACACTTTATGCCCCTTTTCGGCCAAGAAATACAAGACAGTCAGTGATGCGCGTTCGCAATCACGTTCGGTCCGTGCAGTGATTAACAAGTCATCAACATATTGAAGCAGGGCAGTGTCAGTAGGCATGTGGATACTGTCCAGTTGTCGTTTCAGGGCCTGACTGTAAATACTGGGACTTTCCGTGAACCCTTGAGGTGCACGTGCAAATTTGAAGCTTCGGCCATTTAAAGAGAATCCGAATAAATACTGGCTTTCCGGATGAATGGGGACACTAAAGAAAGCGTTCTTGAGGTCAATTACAGTAAAGAACGCTGCTTCGGAATCAATGGCAGTCAATAGCGATGAAATATCTGGGACTACTGGGTACTGTGGAATAATGCATTTATTCAGTTCTCGAAGGTCAATCACCAATCGGTAGACTGGTGGTGCATTTGGGTAAGTTCGTTTAAGAATTGGAATGATTAGAGAATTACATACATTGGAGTCAGTTTCTACAACTACTCCTTGAGCAATCAGTTCGTCAATAATTTTCAGTAAGGCTATTACAGCCTCGGGTGGCAATTTGTATTGTCGGATTCTAGGCAGTACAACTCCTTGCTTGAGTGTAACACGATACGGTGTAATATGCATACAACCTACATCAGTCGGACCTTGTGCCCATAAATGCGCTGGTACATTTTGCAATCTTGGATCAAAATCTCGTAACACATAATGACCTTTGAAGTCACGTAAAAATAATCTCACTCCTTCCGGAGAACAACATATTACAGCTCCTAATGCTTTCAACGTTTTAATACCAAGCAGATTTTCAGGACATGCTTTCGTAAGTAACAAGTCTGTAGTACGGGACAATGGACCAACTGCAAGGGGAACTGGCTTTGACACTTCGTTAACAATAGGCTTTCCTGAAAAACCCAGGGAAACATTCTGTGAGCCTGAGAGGGGAGCCCCTGGAACCTCGTCATGACTGATGGTAGTTCTGCTCGCCCCTGTGTCAATCAAAAACTTTCTGTCTTTCCCTAATACCTGACTATGTACATAGGGACCATCTTGATCTACAGGAACCTCGATAAGAGGCAAGCCAACCTCCCTCTCTAGGCTGTTTCATGAGTACTGCTGATAATCGGGGTAATCTGACTGTGCATACTGGCACATTTGCTGTGTGACATGTTGCGTGGCAGCAATAGGCTGGGGTTGGGGTACAGCAACTGTTTACTGTGTATTCTGTGGAGGTTGCACGTTCTGTGGAACATGCTGTGAAACGTGTTCTTGTCTAGGAGGACGCTGTCTCTCTTTCGTTTTGCCTGTAGCAATATTGTGTTTCAAAACCAAACATTCATTGATATAGTGACCTGGCTGCTTACAGTAGTTGCAGTTCCCTTTAACAGGAGCTGCAGGATGACTAGTCTGTGTGGTACCCCTCTTCTGACCATCTGCTGGGACGGACTGAGCAACTAGGACTTTCATTTTCGTATCTTTCATACGTCTCTGTTCATGATCATGTTCCTCTCTAATTCGGTTCTGGTGGTACTGTAACATTTGTAACATTTGGGAAGGGGTATTTGCTTGCCAGGTGCTTTCGACTTTCAATACTCTATTTTTAACTTGTGGTAAGGAATTCTCGACTAATTTAGTTACAAAAAGATGTGGATATGATTCGCTACTTGTTTTCAGGCCACTATTAATAATAAAACATTGCTCGAATCTGGAATAAAAATCACTAGTGTCTTCGTCTTGTTTCTGTTTGCAGGCTGAGATAGCATCCCAGTCTTCTTTTTTAATTGCCAATAACCTCGGCAAGACCTGTACTAATAATCCTGGCAGTGCTTTAGCTTTATCCCCAAGACCCGTACCTGGGACTCGTCCATTTTCTTCTGTTTCTAATTCAGTCCAATTAATCTTTGTATCTCCCACCTCCCATTCTTTCTCTTTCAGTTTTTCGTAAATACCCACTGGCAACAATACTTTTAACATTTTAAGAATATCGGAATATGTATAATCCCCCATGAGTAACATGTCTTTTAATTCACGGTGGAAACCTGCTGGATCTTTATCATGACAGGGCACTATTTTCTTCATTTCCAATAATTCCATTTTGCTTAAGGGTGTGTATACGAATACTCGCTGTAGCTCACCCCCTGTGGTTTGGACGGGATGAACTTCTCGTAAGGGATTCTGTCTGTCTATGTAAAATGGTTGTCTTACTGGAGGTGGAACAGGAACGAAATGTGGAGTCAGGAAAGTTCTGTATTTATGCCGTTGTTCTAGTATGGGATTGATTAAATCGGTACCTAGGCCTCTCCATCTTTTTAGGAGTAATTCTTCCAGTATATTATATAGGGGACCTGGATCAGAATGCTGACTCTCATATAGCGTGATGAGATGCTGGATCATGTACATACCAGCCAATCGCTGTTCGTCTGGGGACAGAGTCAAAAACGTTTGCGCTACTGAATCATCTTTATATTTACTATCATTTCCAGCCCATTGGACTGCTGACCGTGCTAATTCCTGATCTCGCATTGTACTAAGTTCATGGTAACCTATTCTTTCTTTCAGTATTTTATCGGTGTCTTGGAATACCTGTTCAAGAGAACATTGTTCTGGTATGGGAGGAAGGAAACGTTTCTTGTTTCCAGACGAATGGGTCTGTCAAAAGGGTACTGTTTAGGAAGTCTCGCTCTCCCTACATACGCTATGGTTCCTGGCGTTTCCTCTGTGTCTAATAAATCGTCCTCCTCCTCTGTGGTATCGTCTCTCTCAGCTTCCCTAGCATTTTCCCTTTCGTGTATTCTTACAATTTCTTTGCGGATTTTTCTGTACATGGCTTCTATACAACCTTGTGTGTTATGTTTGCCGTCGGCTATATTGTTACTCCACTTTAACAGTACATCCACTTCTTCTATGCTTGTACCTGGCCGATCTCGTTCTCTTATTAAACAATTTATCAGAAACTGTAAAATCATTCTTTGTGTCTCGACCTTTTGATGTGCCATGGCCTCTTGAATGGATTCTGGTCTCTCCCCTGTTCTAATGAAATTATATATGTTATCTAGATATGTTTCCATATGTGGCAGAAGAACCAAATAATTCGCAACTCGCCTTAAACGTAATGAGTGTAGTACCATCCCGTCTTCACCGGGTACTGGGTCATATCTGCAATCTGTGACATATTCTTTAAGGGCTGCGAATGACGCTGCCCTGGGTGTACGTAGTAATGCTAGATCTCTAAGCGTTGTTCGTTTTACTTGTGGCGGGGTGTTAGGGAGACCTCCTGTTGCGCCTCCTGAAGCGGAAGCTAAAGCATGAACAGGCTGTGTCATCGGTGGAAGTGTTGGAACTGGTCGGATAGGTGAAGTAGTAATAGGAGCAGGCAATGTTTGTGGCAGCGCAAGGCGGCCAAAAGGATTACTAGGGCCAATGGCAGGAGGAACAGTAGCAGGAAGAGTGGGAAGGGTTGTGTCAACCTGAACAGGCTGTTGAGGAACATTATCAGTAGGAGCATTATTAGCAGGTGCAGGTGGTACACGTACATTGGTGTACGCTGGAGCTACATCATCTAAATAAGAGGAAAGGAAAATATCTGCTGCGGTCTGTTTATGACGGAATTTAGTCGGGACCAATGGTGGTGGCAAGTTACGGGGTGCTTCCGGGGTTGCCATAGGCAAGCCCTTGGCAAGAACTGGATACAGTCCTGTAATAAGTGCATTTCTTTGTCTGTCTTTTTGTTCTATTCTGACTCGTTCTCCTTCTTCTAGTAACTCCTTTTCTCTAGCTTTTTCAGATTCTTCTCTACTTCTCTCTGCTTTTCTGAGTTCTTTTTCGGTTCTTCTATGGGCTTCTTTACGCCATAATTCTATGGCATCTTTCTGGGATTGTCTGGCTTTCTTTTTCCATGATGCTTCTTCTACTCTCAGGATGCAATCGGCATCCCATGTCCCTGAGACAGGCCATCCATACTTTTCTTCCAGACCCTTGGTATAGTCCACCCACAAATCTAGATACAGTATGGCATCTAAACCATGCTTATTGTACATAAAATGTCCAGGAGTGTCCCGAGGTGGGACGGGAACTGCTTCTTCGAGTATCCCTTTCCTAGTTCCTATCTAACGTAATTTTGAGAACAGTGGCATTATCGGATTGTTTTAAACGTGGACACAGTAAACACAATAATGAATAGCAAAAACAGTCATTCATACCACGACATTAAAACCACATGGAAACATTTCAGACTGATATTACCTGATACATAGAATACACATAAATACTGAAATCTCGAGTTGCAATACTAGAATACTGAATCACTGAATTACTAGATGCACTGCTAAAACAGTACAGACCATACCGGTCCCATAAAGAGACACGTCATACCGTGTCCACCTAAATGAACACGTCTGGACCAGGTCTGTGTACCCAGACCTGTCTTGACCGGCACGAATTATTGTACCCGTCTAGATGCGTTCCCAACAACGGTACTCACCGGGAAGCAAGAACTGAAGGCCTCGGAATCTGGACTGGACTGGACTCTGGACTGCTACGACATCTGGCTGCTACTACGCTTGCGCTTCGGAACAGGTGGGCCTCCGGACACCTCGGACCTTGCTCTCTCGACTAGGGGCTCTGGTCGGGATCCTCCGCATTCCTCACCGCCTCGTCTGGACGCCGGACCGCAGTCTCCGTCTCCTCCGTGGGCCCGAGGGAGATAGCAGGAAAACCCGCAGGTGTGCACGGAGTCCGTCGCAGCTGTAGAAGGATCAAGGCCTGCGTAACATCGCCGGCGAGTGGGGAAGGGGGGGTACCTATTCGGGCGCCAAATTATGTGGTAAATATATTTTACCGTATAGTTTTTCCATATAATTAAAAAGACATAAGGATAGCTCAATCAAATGAGAGGCAGAGTCCGTGGTATCTGAGTCATACGGGCTTTAATGAAATGCTTCGAAGCATGGGACATCGGGTTCCATCACCACTCAGGTTCAGGAAGGGACATTCAACATTTTATTAACATCACACATTATATATAGTATAACAGTATACTTGGAGTGAATACAGTAGGCGTAACAGGTGAAAAGAGAGAGATAAGAACACATGTGCGTAACAGGAGGCGTGTAAAAAGGCGTACACATGGGCGTGTACTTGACATGTCAGAGAATCGTCACATGAAACGTCACAAGTGGGTGGATGCATAGAGAAAGTTTGCAGAATCAGCAGAAACTTATGACCTGGATGCGCGCGCAACTGAGCATGACGTGTAACCAGGGAAAACTGGGGCTTTGACTTTTGCACGAGTAGAGGAGACTAATGTCTGGGGTGTCAGAACGACCTGTACATACAGCATATCTGATATCGTATGTTTTGAGGATGTAGTGTCTGGAGTAAAAGGTCTCTCGGACAGAGGCCGTCCATCACTGAATGCTAGTGCGTGCATATGGATCTTCATGTAGAGTGCGGGGGCCATGGGCCTACCATGGTAACGGGAGCAGTAAATTACTTGCATGGAGACAGGAAGGCAGGGCCCTTTGCTCTGCAGCCGGGAATATGTTTACCTATATCACTAGACTGGAATGTGTTTTCGAGGAGGCTGAGCAGATAACTTGTAGGTCTTGGCAGGCAAACGGGCCGAGCCGGGCACCGCTCGTCTGTGCAGGATGTAAGGCAGAGGTCAGGGATGCATACCTAAACGGCAGCTTTCAGATGCAGAAAAGTACTTGGAGCCTCGTTTGAGGGTCTGGCTCGACTGGGCCAGAAAACGTGAAGAAAACGTGAAAGTGTACCATGTAAAGACGTTGGCACCATAGGCCTAGAAGCCTAATTAACAGGATTTTCATACATGACTGGATAGCTGACATGTTAACGTTGGACGCAAATGTATTTGCGTCTTTCTAGCATGAACAGGAAAGAAGTTACACGACATACAAGGAACATGGTGCAGGGATAGGGTGCGAGTGGGGGACACATTGGCTACCTGAAAATTTCTATTACCTCACTCTGACACCGAGGCGATGCGGCACCCGCGTAGCGGGTGCAGCGAGGTTCAAGGGCCAGTAGCAGAAATAGGGAAGTTCACCTCCTGGTGATGGTTCCTGGCAGGTAGGGTCTCAGTGCAATAGCGGTCCCACAATGACAGGGTGGGTAAAGTTTTTAAAGTCCTCCGGTGGGCGGTGGGCGGGACAGCAGGGAGAGCGGACCGGAAGCTGACAGTCGGTCACGCAGGGACTCCTGGGTAATGGAGTCCCTGCAACGCTCGCAGCCCCGCTGGATGCCTCTGCCCGGTTCCGCCGTTCCTCTCCTCCCTTCCGGCGTGCAGCCCCTCTGACACCGAGGCGATGCGGCACCCGCGAAGCGGGTGCGGCGAGGTTCAAGGGCCGGTAGCAGAAGTAGGGAAGTTCACTTCCTGGTGATGGTTCCTGGCAGGTAGGGTCTCAGTGCAATAGCGGTCCCACAATGGCAGGGTGGGTAAAGTTTTTAAAGTCCTCCGGTGGGCGGTGGGCGGGACAGCAGGGAGAGCGGACCGGAAGCTGACAGTCGGTCACACAGGGACTCCTGGGTAATGGAGTCCCTGCAACGCTCGCAGCCCCGCTGGATGCCTCTGCCCGGTTCCGCCGTTCCTCTCCGCCCTTCCGGCGTGCAGCCCCTCTGACACCGAGGCGATGCGGCACCCGCGAAGCGGGTGCGACGAGGTTCAAGGGCCGGTAGCAGAAATAGGGAAGTTCACCTCCTGGTGATGGTTCCTGGCAGGTAGGGTCTCAGTGCAATAGCGGTCCCACAATGACAGGGTGGGTAAAGTTTTTAAAGTCCTCCGGTGGGCGGTGGGCAGGACAGCAGGGAGGGCGGACCGGAAGCTGACAGTCGGTCACGCAGGGACTCCTGGGTAATGGAGTCCCTGCAACGCTCGCAGCCCCGCTGGATGCCTCTGCCCGGTTCCGCCGTTCCTCTCCTCCCTTCCGGCGTGCAGCCCCTCTGACACCGAGGCGATGCAGCACCCGCGAAGCGGGTGCGGCGAGGTTCAAGGGCCGGTAGCAGAAATAGGGAAGTTCACCTCCTGGTGATGGTTCCTGGCAGGTAGGGTCTCAGTGCAATAGCGGTCCTGACAGGGCGG